>NW_026516844.1:0-68008 GCF_025766255.1 Zychaea mexicana | reverse complement strand
AGACTGGACGGTGTTCTCAGTTTTAAATACCGGATCCGTCCCTTATTGCAGCGTTGCTCCCACATCAAGTACTTGATATTATCGCCTTACTCACGATTCAACAACGTATCTCCAACCAACATCTATACAGCTTATGAGCTGTGCCCTCTATTACGCTACATTATGTGGGAATGCAGCGAACCAGTCATAGCAGACAGATGGATTTCACTATCAAGAAGCACGAGTGCTTATATTAAGTAACTGAAAGGAAAGCATCGAATGATGGCGAGGAAGGCAGTATGGCTTATGAACTGCTATTCAACGGCAAGGGACACGAGAGGATCATGCCGATAGTAGTAAAATCGCAGCCGATACTAGAACATTTACGTATAGTCGCCTGTGGTCTTTCTGATATTCATTGCTGGGATGTCTTGGCACGCAACCAATTCACACAGCTGACAAGTTTGGGGTTGACGGACATCACTGGTATGTCAAGCGAAGATTAGTCCCAGATTTTGCTCATGCAGCAACAAAATGAGATCTTGGAAGTTGGAAATCGCGCTGGAATAACGCAGTATCTGAACAGCATTATCGCAACCATCGGTACGCTGCAACGGCTCCGTATACTTTCCTTGCGAAATTTCCTTCACATGTTCAGCGAGAATCCTCTTTGCGATCTTACTCCGCTTCGACGTTTGCAACAGCTTGAAAAAATGCGTCTCACGAACATACCCATCGACAACCAAGGTCTAATGCAGTTGTGCGAACCATCACAGCACCCACTAGTCAGGAGATTAAGCTTGAACCCGCACATCACCGTACAGTAATAGTGTCGACGACTTTCTCACAGAGGCAGGATGGATTGTGTGGGCACAACGACTTGAGGAAACCAAAATACTGAATCTGGAACTGACAGCCGTGAAAGGTGTTACTGGTGCTGTCCTTGAGCATTTTGAACAAGTCGAAAGCTCGGTGCTATTGCGTGTTTCACGGATCTATAGTCTCACCAATGCAGGCATCAATGCTTTTCGTATCATTGAAGGATCTAGTAAAAAGATTGAAGTCGTGGGGTGTTCAGGATTATCTCGGACAGATGATCTTCGTATGCCATACAACATATTTTTAATAATTGAGTACCATTGCGGTGATATTTGCAGTCTGGCTTGTACTTTTATTTATAATGAGCTGATAAACAATATTGGCAGCATGTTTAATTAATCAGTTTTCCAGGTTGGATTGTTGTGATATCTGTATAGTCAAGCATCGATTTGAAATGTTTACATATACACTTACTAGATCCAGGATTGATAAAAAGGCAGCACGATGTGGATCTGGTCGGCAGCGAGTCTGGTGCCCTTTCAAACCTGAGCGAAAGCACAGACTAATTTTTTTTGGTTACCCTATGCTTTCCTTATATATCAGAAATGCTTGTGTACCTCTTTTCGTCACAAAAGGGATCACCTCGCACTCTATATGATATAGTCTCTGTGACAGAAGAGAGAAAAAAAAATGAAGTGAGAATATTCTTTCTTCCGTTGTTGAATAGAAAGACCATCGTCGCCTCCTCCCCTCTCCCTTTATGACCAAAAAAAAGCAGTCTGTATGCTGTATGTATGCGCATACGCGCGTTCCTGTTCATGTCGGGCAGTGGATTTTTAATGCCCGGTATTTGGATTTCATTGGCCAACGTGCTGCTGCAACTATACTCGAACCGCTTTGAGAGTTATACTACGCAGAGGAATTATTGGAGTCAAGTTTACTGACAAAGGTCAATATTTATGGTAAGCGGGAACATTATCATCTTCCACATGCTAGGATATATACGGGTTCAAGAACATCTTGAAATATAGCGATTCCCGGAAAGTGTTCCTCATATTTTCTGGGCAAATTCTAACTACAGTACTTTGTCTGTTTAAACTCTATATGTAACAAACTCATGAGCAGTTGTTCAGTAAATGAACCCAGTGTCTTAAGCTTGATGCTTACCAAACGAACAACAATACGATAGCAAGCTCAAAACGCCAGAGAAAAGGCAAGCCTGATACAAGACGCTGGAGTGCTACTGTGTGCTGTCAACCACGATATAAACATAACCCTAGTAAGCTTCCTGGATCCCAACTCCGCTCAATGGATTGGATAGCATTGTAATACCCTGCAGATGCGGTAACGAATAAACAACAGCATTCAGGATGTCTAGATTATATAACTAAAGTCATCCTGGCAATAGCAACATAGAGAGCAAAAGCTAGTTCAGTCTTCCTTACTCTCAAAGAAAGAAAAAAAGAGATGCAAACGAATTATTGAAAAGTAATATGCAAAAGGCAACCATGACTGAATCAACCCACACTTGTGACAAGCATTTACATATATGGTGATACGAAGACTCAAGACAAGAAGCAAGCGACCGGAGTGTTAAGGTAGTATTATCAGTCAATCTCGCTGACAGTTTAAAAAATCGAAAGTATCTCTTCTGATGCAAAAATGTTTTTAGTTGGAATCTATGATGTGCTATGCCCGAGGAACGGCGTACTTGCAACTGAGGGAGATTGAAAAGGTCAAGGATTGTTTCAAAGAAGCATTTCGTGTTGACGTCAAGTGCTACGATGTGAGTTCGAATTATTCTGCATGTGCCGTCTAGCATAAATGTCATGCTAACATGTCTGCTAACTTTATCAGGCATTGGTTGCCCTGACTGAAAAGAATATGCTGGAGGAAAAAGCCGGTGAGTGCACATGCCTGCTCCAAAGTTATTTCTACTTCAACATGGTTCAAAACTAACAGTACATGTTTTTCTAGAATGGGACTTTATATCCACCTTACCCTACGAAGAACACTGTGGTCTATCTGATGCGGATTTTTTTCGATCACGTTATATGATCCAGCTAAAAAGAGTAAGAAGCAACAACCCCTTATGAATAATTGTTTAGGTAGATTTCGTCCTAAAACTAATTGCTCGCCGTTTATACCATCAGTATTCGCACAAGGAGGATATCCAACAAGCGCAAAAGGAAGCAGAGAACGATTTCGGTTTGAAAAAGAGTCTCAATGTTATGCATAGTATAGCACGGACATTACTGGCAGAATGCAAATACGAAGAATGCCTAAGTGTATGCCAAGAGTACGTGCCAAGTCTGCTGAATTAGTTGTTGACAATTTTTTTCCTGGATCTACTCACTTATAATAATGATTCATTCGTTAAATCTAGAATACGGAAAGAAGATGCTTTCTATACAAAATCGATTCCATTATACATTACGTGCTTATACGAGCTAAAGATGAAAGACGAGCTGTATATCTTGGCCCAAGAATTGGTGGATAGGCTAAACGACGAGGCAGTGACGTGGCATGCCGTGGGGATGTATAATCTTTACATTGAAAAATATTCAGAAGCACGTCGCTATTTTAAGTATAGCTGTCCTCTGTACTCCATTTCCCTCAATACGAGTGCTCATACGACATTGATTTTCTAAACGATATTTTATTTAGTCGAGCAACGGATATCGATCAGTACTTTGAAGACTCTTGGCTTGGTTACGGGCATGCATTTGCTGCTGAAAAAGATCACGACCAAGCGATAAGTGCATATGCAATGTGCAGCAAATTAGTACCAGGGTAAACAAGCGAACAATCTTATTATCCGCGTTAGAAATGTGTATCTTGTAATGTACGTGCTGCTCACAAGATAAAAAAACGAATATTAGATCACACCTTCCTGACATGTACATTGGCGTACAATTCTTGGAGCAAAACATGCTGGATGCTGCTTTTGTGTATCTAAATAAAAGCTACAGTAAATGCAACAGCGATCCTTTCCTATTGAACGAAATGGCAGTATACCATTATCAAAAGAAAGAGTAAGCTTACAAGTCCCTTCATGTTGTTATTGTATATGTACATATCTGTGTGTGTGTGTGTGTGTGTTCCGGCTCTATCTGAAAAATAAAACTTAGGTATCCACAAGCACTTGATCACCTACGAGATGCATTAAAATTGGCTAAAGACCGACAGAGTCCTCTCAGCAACCTTTGGGAGAAACTGTGGGCTAATTTTGGCCATGTATACAGACGGATGCGGTAATTTGCAAAACATGCAATAAAGTAAATTACCTGAGCTACTATTATCTTGATAGACTAATTAGCTTTTTTCTTTGACTTTAGGAAGTACGACCGTGCGTTGGAGTGTTTCCAGTTGGCACTCAACGAAAACCACAAAACTCCGACGTGCGCGTCGGAATGGGACAAATTTACCTTGATCAAGGCAGAAAGGACCAAATGCATTTTACCAATTCCACAAGGTATTGTAAGATGAATTGATGAACACAAAAATATCCGGCAGCCATCATTACTTGACCTATTACGATATCTAATCATAGTGTGAATACTTTCAGGCTTTACGAAACAATCCCAAGTCGGCAACATATATTGAAGAACTGATTGAAAAGGCACTGCTGTCGTGAGGCAAAAAAAGTCCTCCCCATATGAATTCTTCTTAGCATACAATAAACAAACAGTTCTCTTGCGTGAAACGGAATTTTGAGTAGTAGGGCTACGATTTCCCCTCTTTTGAGAGCTCCCATCCCCAACCTTTTCTTTTTGGCGTTTCGGTATCGATTCAGAAGCCGTCGATCCTCATCCTGTCAGATATTGTTTTCACCGCTATTCGATCGCATACAACACTACTGAGTCCACAGAGCACATCTTCCTCTTTGAGTGTAGATGAATTGGACAATATATTTGATCCGCGCAACAGAAGAACTGACACATTGGAAGACTATATCAATGAAGAGCTAGCGGAAACGTCAAACAGTAATGAAAACAACGCCGATAACAGTTTCGAAAAACCTAGCTTCCACTCTACCGCCTTTCCAATCCGTGATCCTGGCAGTGGATCTATCGCAGAATACGACGAAGGAGACTTCTCACCCAAAGAAGATCCCAAATAAACCAAAGTGTCCTTGCATATAAAAACAAATGTTTACAATCGTAATCCACACATGTACATGCTGATAAAATACAAATTTAAGGGAGCAATTATAAGTGATAGCACCTTTGTAAATATCCGTTTCATGGGGAAAACGGGGGGGGGAAGGGAGATGTATAGTATATATAGATAATTCAATTTGTCTTGGACTGTGGCTTCTTTGCTGTAATTGTAAAGCATTAGATGCCCAGGTATGAGCAGAACGCTTCAATGACAGCAACAGCCCATCGCAAGTAAACAATGGTTGCAAATACTAAAGAGCAGTATACAAGTGTCAACTCGAATTGAGGGGCAAACAGCTCGGGTGTAAAATACATTGTACATAATAAGTTCGGAACTGTGAGTAGCGCTTGTATTTGCTATGATGCATCTTGTAATCATGCAATGAAAATATGTACATATATCTTTTATAAGATACATCGTACATGTATATAGAAAATCTCGCTTATTTGCACGCTTATGTTGATAATTGTAAGAAGATATACTTGCCAAATACACCGGAAATCGTGAAAACTACAAGTGCAAGGACAATCTCTTCAGTTGGTGCATCTACATAGTCCAAGTACAATACACCAGTATGATGCTCTTACTGAGTGGACATTTTAGAACCCAAAAGCCTCAATCAAACATAGCAGCACTGTTGCATGAGAATGTCCGGATCCAAGCGCACTTGCTTGAACTACTGACGAAAAAATCGTATTAGAGCGTTGCAGCCATAATCAAGCAATTCACCAAGGGGGTTTGAGCTGTTTGTACGTCGTGCCTGTCGTCCGTCGACATTATCATGTACGTAGAAGAAAGCCAGATTCCAGCAGCGTAGCTGAGGTAAACCCATCGGGATGAATGTTCGGTCTATGTCCAAGCTCGGCGCCATGTACCATGCCAAAGCCACGTTAAACAAATTCAACACAAATTCAACGCAAATTCAGTCAAGGTTATAACGTTGGGACTATACTTGTAATCAAAAGAAGTGAATGCATATATCTTCTATTTATAAAAATCCTTCAGTTTTAAAGTAAAAAACGAGGCGACCGTGAACATGCCTGCCTTGTTATCACAGCCGCAAAAGCTTAGTTGTGCTGGAGTTGCCGATCAACGTAAATAGTTGCGCTGGATAACGTTCTTATTGCAGTGTATTTAGCATTTATATTACATGCCATAATTCTACATATCATAGACGTTAGTTTTGAAGATGTGGATGGTTGATAATGTGTTGGCATATGCTAGCGGATGGTGATAGTATTGAGAGTAGGATTGAAAAGGTATATATAACACTGCTTTGAAACTATGTTGCGGCTAGGGAATAACGGGAATGGTGATAGAAGTCATTCGGGTTTTGCAGGCAAAGTGTGAGTCTATCTTTTAGTCTGTCGACAGATTCCCGTAACCGTTCGTTTTCTTCTTCCAATTGCACTACTCGCTTCTCTAAAGATTCTTGATGCTGCCTTTTCTTTTCTCGACACTCTTTTGCAGCCAGTCGATTCCGCAAGAGTCGTTTCTGTCGTCGTTCTTCCTTGTCCACATCATTTTTCTTCGCCGCTGCTACTTGTTTTGATTGTTGCGTCTGTGTTTTCCTTTCGTGTTCTCTCATCTCCTTTGTTCTTTCCACTGTTCCTCCTCTTTCTAATATTGGTACTACTTTTTGACTTCTACTAGTTTCGGGCTTGATAGCAATTTTTCTTGCAGCCTGCACTTCTTGTTCATTTTTTGCCAAAGGCAAGCTTGTTGTTGTAGGAACGATAGGTGACGATAATGTAGCAATCACTGTTGCTGGGGGCGGTAGCTGACCTTCCCGGTGTAGAGTATGTTGTCGCTGTCGTAGGATATCTTCTGGAGCAATAAATGGTACTGAGTATGATAGAACCGGGTTTTCAGCTGTATTACTGTCGTTTTGTTCATGTATTACTGATACTGGTGGTGTAGATGTGGGTGTTATTGAAAATATCGATGGTGATGATGAAGATATCGCCGTCGGTGCTATTGTTGTTGTTGGTACCGAGTTTAACAGGTTATGCTGACCTGAACCAGTAGGAGCACCGATAGCGGCGGTCATACTAGAAGTAATCAATAGCAAGTGGCTCATTAACGCGAAACCAGCATCGTCTTCCAATGTCGCAGCGGGAAGAGAGTAAAACGCGTCGTGTTGATCGGTAATCAAGTCGCGATTTAGATCATTGGTGGCAACGTCTAAATCATTGAAAAACGCGTCGTTGTAGTAGTTTTCGTCGTTATCAACAATACACTGATCAGCACTATTGTCAACACTTGTGGGAGGTGACAAACCCATTTCGGAACAGTAGTCAGTGTTCGACATGTGCGAGGCACTGCTGGAAACTTTAATTATTAGAAGAGTGGAGGAGTTTGAGAATAGAAAGAGACAGAAACGCGTATGTAGCAGTCTGTAAGAACCGGGAAATAGTTCATTTTCTTCTGAAACACACACCTGACAGAGAAATCGTTAAATGAAAAAATGTTGCCTGAAATGTCTGATAACACATTTCTTTAATTCGCATGATTACTGCTATGCATTTACTGCTTACATACTAGATGCTACTGTGTAGTTTTTTTTTTAATAAATTGTTATTATCAGAAGTTAGCTGTTTGCCACGCAACGACTGCTTTAACTATTCAGCTTTCGCCTAGTACTTAGCCAAAAAGGGATGCCATTATTATCTATTTGAGCATCTGCTAGAGTCGACGGATGTATATTGTTCCTGGGTATGTACACATTATATAAAAGTCTATAATTGCTATATACATTCACTTAGTATTGATATAGCAGAGAAAGTTTTAACCTGATTTTAGAGGCACGCTCATCTTCCATGACCTATTTTGAAGCCGCCCTTCACGGTTTTCGAAAGAAAATAGAACTGTTGTGGGATCATCCTGCGAGGTAACTAAGAGCTCGCATCGTTATTGGTTGTGTAGCTTTTCCTTATACGTACAGCGACAAAACTCATCGGACCAGTCGTCCAAGCCATCGAATCCTTTTTCATGCAGCAGCAGATGGAAGGTGCTTTTTTCGTATAGTAAAAATAGAGTCCCAGTATATGCGGTAGTGCTAAAGTGTCGGCGCTGCATCTTTATTACGAAAGAATATGCCGTACGTTTATTAGCAAAAAGAAAGAAGCTTTGCAGATTATTTTTACTACGATAAAAATATTTACTGCACAGACGGATGGATATGCTGCTTCTCATGTGTACAATAATCTGTATATTAGCAGATCGTCGTTAGTGTATAATACATGATGGCAGCTGTATGCATGTTGCAAATCACCTTCTTATAGCCCGACTACTCTATTCCCACAAAAACCCTCTGCTGCCCTCCATTAGCCTTTTGATAACACTATAGAGTAATAAGCTTTACATAAATACTATATATGCTTTTTTTTCAAACCAGTAAGCAATGATGTAAATTTTTGCACTGGTCTGTATATCCTCACTATAGAAAATTGATTCTCTTATCGTTTAAAAAATAACTATTAATGAACACAGAATCCAAAAAATATAGTCGATAAAAAATTATTGACACAACGGAAACGTAACTTAGAGATTTGAGATAACAAGATCTATGCATAACGGACAAGTTCCGCAATCCATGACAGGCATAATTAAGGAGTTGGTCGGTGTGGTGAATCTCTAAAAGCTGCTCCTCACGTAGGAAGATAAAAGGACATAGTACGACTAACCCCTCAAGGAGTCGCTTAGATTCTCAGCACAGCTGTTACCTACGTTTGAGAACCGGACTAGGCTCATCATTAGTGCTACTATATATACTGCAGTCAATCCGTCCGATTGAATGTTTTGATCCTGTTTCCCTTTTGTTTGTTAGCAGCAGGATTACTAAACATGCCTGTCACTCCAACAACAACGAATCCTTCGTCGACATCGACTAGTAGCAGAGTTAGTACTACGAAAGGAACAAAAAGAAAGAAAAAGGGATCTTCAACAAAAGGATACCAAAATCATCATCACAATCACCATCATAATCATCATAATGACGACACCACCAGCAGAAGTGCGTCCAAAAATACACGACAAATGCAACAGCACGATCCAAAACCATCAACAAAAACGACGATTACTACTACGCCCAAAGCATCGAGCCCTTCTTCAATGTCGTTACCACCAGCAACACATAATGCAGCTGTTATTGCAGCTGCTGCCATTGCCGCCAATCCAAGCTCTTCTTTATCCCCATCGTCACCATCACCCGTAGCAGCAAAAACCCTGGACTCCACTGCCGCGGTAGCAGCCGATACTGCTCATTCTTCACCCAGTATAGTTGTTGCGAGTGCTAACAGCAGCAAGATCAAAGATTCACTCATGGGATCGATGCTCGGCGTGCTGGGAGGCATCAGTGTTTTAATTATTGTAATCATTATATTTACCAACAACAGGCGAAGGAAACGGAGAGCTAGACCGTCGCAAGAGCAAGATCAAGGCAAGCGCGGATGGGGCATACGGCATAGCTGGTACAGCACTACAGATACTGTCTCATCTCGTTGCCCGTCAACACTCCCGCCTCCATATGACGAGGATATGATGAAGAAGCAGGACTTTTTGGAACCTCCGTCACCTACCATCACTAAGTCCATTCAATACACCCCGCAACTTGCCTATAGTCCAAGTTTTAGTGTGGACCCGAGTCATCTTATAGCAGCAACAAACCAGTCTCTACCACCACCACCACCTCCCTTTCCTCCTGCAGCAACACCTGCGATGCCGGCATTTAATGCTCACCATCACCAACAGCTACAGCAACAACAATCATCTCCGCCGCTAGTGCCGCGTCCCTCTAGGTCCACAATACGGACTTATCAAGCACAGCTTGATAATAGTAATATCAAGACATCACCCAGTCAGCCAAACTTCACTACACCTAAATGAGTTTTTTAAATTGTTGTAATAATCTTATATAATGAATTCCATTTTTTTTCTTATAGCTAAAAAAGCTTAATTTATATTTACATACAAAATGTCCATATACAATATACTACTAGTTACCATGTTAGTTGCAAATTTGAAAATGATGATATTGATGAAGATAATGCTCTCAAATACTATTGTCTTTACTATAGACAGTTTCTGGCCAGCCAAGCGTCCATTTCGTCGGCATAGAGTGGCAGTCGTTCTCGATCAATTTTTGTATAATAAACTCGCCGTACTTGTCCTGCTGCGTTGGTGACGTTGTCGTATTCGGTATCAAATAAAAGATACCAATCTGGAGGTAGTTTGATAGTATGATCACGGCATGCAAGCCATATAGCCGCACATGCAATTGTTGCTGGTTCGTATGTTGCGTACACATTTGAGCGTAATCTAACAGGTTTTGTATGGTGTTTTCCTGTTGTTAGAAAAATGAGATAAAGAGGAAAAAGGGGTAGAGATAAAGGAGGAAGGATGCGCATATACGCAGCAAGAGAGTGGAATTTACCCATCATTGAGGTAGTTCCAGGCTTTTCCAGCGACTTTTTCATCTTCTTCCAAACCAAGAATACGCAAATAGTTGATCATTAATCCGTATGGAAGCTCAACATGGACATTGAACCCTAAGCGCTTCAATATTTGCATTTCACCGGTGATAATCATGTTTTTTAAATCGTAAGCTTGCTATAAAGGCAGATAGCAGACATATCAGACCAAGTGCATCTTGCGTAAAGCGTCGCTATATGCAACCCCTTTTGTTACGCCTCTGCGGATTTCCCACTCCAACCCCCTTTCCCGTTTCGCGAAAAAGAAGAACACTAACCTGCGAAAATGCATCCAGTGGAGGATATGTAGGCTGTTTCCGAGCGCGTTTTAACAAGCAATCATATACGGACACCATATACGTAAGCCGGGTAAATGATTCTTCTACTTTTGAAGCGAGAAATAATGCTCCCATACCAATTTCCTGGCCTTGTCATGTTAGCTCTTTTTCTTTGTCCCCTCAGCATATAAGAAAAACGATCGCCACACAACTTACCACTATACCAAAATCTTTTAAACTAGCCATGTAATAAAATCGTTGAAACAAAACTTGTGCGGTTGCCATGGCTACCTGTGGGCTAATAATGAAACATACAAAAGGATGAGACGGGTGAGATTCGAGTGGACAGATCAGATCCAGTACTGCACACGTGCGTAACACGTAAATCGCCCTCGGTATATATTACGTACAGTTTGAGCAAGATGCCGGCACTTTGTATAAATTCGCAACCAAAATTTCGTAGTGATTCTTCCAACTCTTCTGGAATGCCATCTTTCCGAGATGGTGTCAACTCGATTTGTTCGACTGACGCTACGGAGTTTTGCATCTTCAAAGTGTAAAAAGAGAATAGAATATGAAGGGTTCTTGGACGAAGCGGCAGTTTATTTTTGACATTTAGTCCGATTTCTTTGATAAATTGAACACTTTTGATTCCTTTGAGATATTAGGGCGTCCCAATCCTAAACGTTTCTTTCGAGGACCCGTTAATTCTTGTGGTGGTGGTGGTGGTGGTGGTGGAGGCAGCGGTGATGGTGATCGCGTAGCAATACCTCTTGGATTGGTAGAAGGTGGTGGAGACGGCGACAACACAACGATTTCTTCTACTTCTTCCTCCATCTCCTCATTAGCTTCAACATGAACGTCGGCGACCCCATGGATGGGTGGTGGCGACAACGACATAAGGTGAGGCCCTCGATCACGAGCAGACGCAGACTGTTGCTCTTCTTCATCGGTACTGTTGAGATCAATATCCATGGTATCTTCTCCTTCATCGTCATCTCCCGCAAGTTCATCATCTCCTTCATCATCTGTAGTTGGAACTTGACTTGTTGTCCTGATCGTTCTGTCCTCGTCCTCGGTAGCCTTCGCTCTACTCTTGCGTGCCGTTGGTTTTGTTGACTGTTTTCTCTTTCGCTTGGCTTGGGATCGAGCTGCCACGGCCACCTCGAGGTTCTCTTCGTTCTCTTCTGCCTCAGATTCTGAAGAGGAGAGATCACGGGGCATTTGAGATGAGACTTCAGCACCTCGGATGTCTCGATGTTTTAGCGCACCTAACCATCAAAAAACGTTGGAAAATTAACGAAGAGGAAAATCTCTATGCACTTCGACCAACCGTATATCACTGGAATTGAACTATGGCTTACCAAGGAAGAATGCATCAGCAGGAGCATTATTTTCTGTTAGCAGTATTTTAACCTGGAAAATAACCGTTTCCATCGCCTGCTTTAACTTGGGGACATAGGAAGATAGCTTGATGTCCTTCATAACCTTGACGTGTGAACAGATAATCTATCATAATTTCACCGTCGCCGTTAGTATATCAAAAGATTCAACTTGCTATATTTTCCTCTTCCAAGAGCAGCAAAAATTCTACGGGTACCTGTAGCATACGGGTGCACGATTGGAAATTCTTCAAAATCACGACGATCCGTTCCTTGTGGTACTTGAAAACGCCCGTAAAGTAAGGTATTGAGTGCATTGTGAATTGTTCGATAAACGCACGGCCAGTTTTCAACAGGACGCTAAACAGCTCCTTTTTATCTTTCTTCTTGATATACGTAGTAATGCTTGCAAAGATTCTAACCAGCTTTTCAGTCTTGTCTAGGACATTATCGTTCTCGTTATCATTGTCGTCCGTTTCTTGTAGCAAGTGCAACGCCTTGACAGCTTGGTTTATCATTGCCTAATGATGGTTTTCATTGTTAGTCTGATTTTTTTGCAAGCACGCATTAATTCTCTCAAAGTTCTCGCGCAAAGGTGTAACAAAACAAAAAATTATGTACCTCGTAGTAGTATATGACGGTGTCATCTCGTAGAAGTGGATGGTCTTCTAATCGTCCCTCTTCGTTATACTGCGGGAGAACTTGGTTTACATATGTATGCAAAGCTTGTAACGGATCCTTGTCAAGCTCAATAGCTTGCCCAACCAAAAATATAATTTGTTTCTGTTGTCGACGAGAACGAAGTTGTGAGTCTCCTCGGCGGATAAACAAAACGTGGAAGACTGCCGTCTTACAATTTTTCTCCTACCAACTTCCTCTTTTTTATATAGCTTACCTTGATATCTCGCCAATCGAACCAGTCGGTTGCCAAAATGCGTGTGACAACTTGGTGAGCACCGACTTTGAGGGCAGGATCGTTATCAGAGAGTACCATCACACGCATCAGAGTCTTGTAGAGGACGATTGCTGTGGTGGCATCAGGAATATTGTTGCTAAAATGTGCCAAATATTTGAAGACTTCACGAACAGTGACTTCAAAAGTATCGTGTTGTGATTCATCGGCAACAATACGTGATGCTAGTGTTTTAACGAGGTCCTGAATTGTAGTTCAAAGGATGTAATTGAGATGATGTGGTATTAATTAGAGTATCCAGGATCTTTTAATATTCTTGATTGCTTGCATAAATTTATGAGAACTTACCTCGAGGATATCACGGTGTTCAGGATTTTCTATTTCAGGCCAAGAAACGAGCTTAAAGATAATGTTCATAATAAGAGAAGTACATTGAACAATTGTCTGGGAGCTCTACAAATACAGTAAGCAAATAATTATTGATAACAATTTACAAATTTGCTGTTTGGGATAGGGAAATTCTTGACATACAGATCCAATTCGTCCAGCTTGTGTATCCTACAGATAGAGAAAGTAACAAAATTGTTAATACAGTCCATCTAACCAAAAAAACGCTGTTCTATATAAAACAAATTTACATGTAATTGTATATCTTCGTATAACCCTTCCAGTCGCTGGAGAATACTTGGCAAATACTTAATGACCTATGCATATTTTTTCATTTGCAAAATCATGTCAACAAGTGGATCCAAATGTGTAAAAAAAATTGAGGCTTTGTAATTGTCAAATACCTGTTTCACAAGATCAGGGGCACTTATCCGAGAAAGCATTGCAGTGCTATGCAGGTTCTGGTCTACTTGTTTTTTCCTTCCAAACGCGGATACAGGTGCAGGGACGATCTTATTCTTGAGTTTTTCGTTTAGATCTTTGAAAATGTAGCTGAGTTCCCGGTTCTAACGATAGAGAAAAATTGTTGACGATGTTAATTTTCCCAACAAAGCTTGCTAAGTTAGAATATATGTTGTACGTACGTCTAATTTGTCTTCATTGTGAGGAAGGTTTTCACTCGCAGCTAGAACGCTCAAAACATTGATCTAGTGGATTATCAGCAGGTTTTGGTACAAAGATTCTGTTAGAAGGAAAAAAGGTGAGGAGAAAAAGATGGAGCACTTACGTTCAAAGCACGCATATGGGGTCTCAGTGCATCAATAGAGTTGAATGCGACATTTGTATTGGTCTTGTCCTTTCTAGCAGGTTTCGGTTCGGTATCAGAGGTGTCGTCGACTCCAGGGGAATCGCGTACACTCACAGCCTAGAAGACATTTAAGACACGTAATCAAAATATAGTCCGTAGTCGAGACAAATGTACACGGCTATAGATGATGCTCTTCTTCTTACCGAGCTTATAGTAAGGGTGCGCGAGGTGGAGTTCTTGAGACCAGCCATCGGCAGCGAAGCATAAAATTCCATAGGAGCATAGCCTGATGCTTGCTTGATAAATTTGCACAATGCTGACTCGAGCATAAGAACGTTCTTGACACGCTGAACCGTTTTTTGATGGATCGATTGGTCACACACAACGGAAAATACATTCAACAGCTCGCGACACCTAGAAGCATAGTGCACCATGTTGTTGACATAAAGGTATATCGTTAATGATCTGTGTTCCGTTACTATGAAATTTTATGGAAAGATAACTTACCAGTTGATTGCATAGTATATAATATCACACGCATTCCACAGATCATGGGTTTTTAGCTCTTTAACCATGTCGTCGTCAAAATCTGTATGATTGAATAATACCAGACCACAACCCACTAGAGCATCGATACCGTCTAGACTTCCATTGTTGCCTAGCTTTTCACTGCTTTGAAGTAAGTTGAAAAGCGCACACAGAGTTAGAACAGATCTTTTCTTTTTGCGTTCGTCATTGTCGCAGATGAACGAGTAGAAATCGATTGCTATAGCAGCATCCTATATTAATGGTTGAAACAAAGTGGAAAGGTGCAGATAAGTTGTGTGCTCCTTAATACGCGTAGTAAAAGTATTCTACAAACATACTTGACCGTCAAGATTCATCCAGTTTTGAGGTTTCACAGGAACCTCTAGACGATTTGCATCTCTTGTGATACGCTCCTCGACAGCACCCGCATCTGCAACATATTGCTCGATAAAATCGCCAGTTATGCTTTCTGCAATATACAGCTGCATGCGCTTGTCCATATCACCATGTTCAAGCATGTATGCCAACTCATCGTAAACCATTGCCAGACAAACCTATAACTCAAAGTTTAGTACTGGTGGGAAATGTAAAACATACTTCTAAAGTCAGGGTGTCCTTACAGGATATTCATGACAATGTTGTAGAGCCATTTCGACCATTTGAATGGCTTGTCGAATAAGTGGATGGCGGTGCGCATCATCGGATGTCATCTCACCTAGATAAACAAGAAGACAGAATAAGCAAAAGTGAGCATGGATCATAGTGTATTGCTATAATACATACGTTGTGTACTACTTGAACCAGCTCCTGATTCATCTTCAGAAGCACATAGTTTGGCAGAGGTCAGAACATTGACAGCTGCCAAGCTAGCAATGACACCAATTTTTTTGTATTTCTCTCGAGGATTGGATAGTTGCTTGCGAATGACGATACATATTTCGGACCAAAGACCAGAGTCTCCTTCCTTTCGAGCCTTCGGCATGACAGACAAGAGGCTGAAAATGTTGAAAAGTGTTCGGATTTGTGGTAGTGTCAGGTTGTCCAAATAATCAAGGATACCCTTAATAAAGACATCGTATACTGCCATGTTATCGACGTCCGTTCTGGCTAGATGGAGAAGGGTGTCTAAGGCAACATCCATTTCTGTAGCGTAGATTGAGCAAAAGAAAAAAAGTCCATTAGTAGTTAAGGAGATATACGTAACAATAATTGTTTGGACATGAGGCAATCATTCAGTCCTTATCGGATGGTACATAAAAAGGATATAGAGCCACTTCCAATATGTGTCACTAGAGAGCCAATGATTTCCTACATACCCAAAAAGTGTTATTCATTCTCGTATCTTGTTAGTCGAGTATACTTCCTTCAGACATTATACACCAAGTTTTACCTGTCGATAATAAACATCACTTGATTTGAACGCACTTATATAAAGAGCTTTGGAAGATGGAATGAGCACACTCTGTTGCTGTGATGACCGTAACAAGCTTTCTGACAGTGAAAGGATTGTATTCCAATAACTAAAGGAACGGCGATTCAGTTTAGTATGCATTGAGTACTTAACTGTATCCTATACAGCAACTGTCTTTTACCTGGCCAGACCATGCCCATGATGCATTATTGACTCTTCTAATAATGAGGATGTAATAAGGCCATCCGCAATCTTCTTGCGGAATATTTGGTCGGCTTTTTTCTTTGTTGATGTCATTGAGTACAAGATAAATAAGACCAATACATCAATGATCTTGTGAGCGGGCTGTATATAGTAATCAGATAGAAAACGTTAACACGATCGTGATTTCTACTGCATATATTGAATCCCACAATAATTACTTTTCTTTACCTTGGTTTGTAAGGCAGCAATTGACTTGATCCATGAGTCACACACAAATTTATGAAATTGTAATCCCAACTTGATCGATTCTATATCAAAACAGTCATGAAGATAAACATCCACTCAAAATACAGGTGTGCTAGATCAACTTATAATCTTACCGAGGATAAGTGCTTCTGGTGAATGTTTGGCTTTGCGTGTAATGCTTGGTATAGTGGATTTTCCAAGAGAACGAAAGTCCAATTTTTCGCGAATGCCAAGAATAACCTATTTATATGCTCTGGTGTGAGTCTAATACATAAAAAACGGTGGACATTTTTTCAGCCACCCCGAAAAATGAAAGTAGGAGACATACCAAATCAATCGTATGTGGCTTGACCGTTTGTAGCAAAAATTTGATAATCACAGCCAAATCATCCAATTCTGCTGATTCCAGACGATCCAACACTGTGTCTCGCACATCCTCCTGTAAGATCCGATATAGATTAAGCTATATGATATGCAAAGAAGCATCGATTTTTACGCAGATTGCTTACCAGACTTTCAGAGTGAAGTGTAAGATTCGAAAGCGCATCCAATATTGGTACTGTCAGCTCGGCATCTTCGTGCATCAACTCTTTTAAATACACTACAATGGGCTTTATAATCATCCACCGGAAAAGTTGTTGTCAGACATTCTTCAACCTTTTTTAATTATAAGCAGTCTCTCTCCACTATATTTTGAAACCCTTAATCCTTCTGTCCCTTACCTTATGTTCGGAGTCGTTGATGATATCAGGAAGGGATGTAATGATTTCGTGTTGAATTACGGTAGGCGTAATTTGTATAATCTTTTACAGAAACAGCAATCATTGGTGAGCATACGAATACCTCTCTTCCTTGACTTCCTCTTGCTCGACTGACTGACTTATACTTTCAAGCGTTCTCACACGTACCTCGATCAACTTTCCAGTTAGTGCCTGTGGTGCTACAATGTACTCCGACCATCGTAATTGATGAAGGATTAATCGAGCGGTGCATGAGCTCGAGTTACTAAAAGTACAGAAGGTCAATGCTGGGTCGTTGAAGCTGTTATACTAAAACTCATCATCCATACTCATTTTCCAGTTCATCGTAAAATTCGGGTAGTCGCTCGAGCAAATAAGTGATCAACGTTGGCTGGATGATATCGATATTGAGTAATGTCTTAATAGCGCTCTCCAAGATGCTTGTCCTGACCATTTATCAATAGATAATATAAATTCATACACATATTTATCAGCCTATCAAGAGAGGAAGAGAGAATCGACGCGTGTATTCTTACCGCCTGTTATCCATCAAATGATCGGAAAGCGTAGCTGGTAAAAGAAACCTTCGAAGCACGTCTACGTCTTGTAAGTAAGCGTTCATACTGTCAAAGAACTCATCGAGATTGTCTGGGTATTGGGGATCGCTCCTAATCTTTAATGAGAGTTCTCTGCGAAATAGCACAGGCTCAGAAACTTGAAAGGAAAGTTACAAGACTGTTAAAGGCTGGATTCGTAAACGAGAAACTTGATGTAGGTAATGCTATGCTTTAAAGATGAATGTAGTTTAAACGTACTGAAAACTATGGGTCGATTGTTGTACTCGTCAATGACGCATCCAGCTTCTTGTAATAATTCTTGAAAAGTGTTTCTAGTCATTTTCAAGGACAAGAGGAAACACGTCAACGCGAGAATAAGTTTCAAGGTCGCGCTTTTCTACTTTTTTCTTGCGAGACACGTCGGGCTTATTTTTGTTGTCAGTTACATACTAATTTTCAGAGATTACAAGGCTTCTCACTATACGTTTCAGTAGAAAAAACAGATTCGCTATCATCGACTTCCACTGTTTATTTCTAACAGATAGGTATCTTCGTTGCTGTATTATGTAAGGTATATGTTAACGCCTTTCTTCATATGATATATCTCATAGGGTCCTCGTATATTCTTGTGCTTGCTGGCTGTTTGGTGGATGATTCACTGTCAACGTATACAAGCAAGAGCTGAATGAATACTTGTATTCCCAATGCTCGTCCTGTGCTTATTTTCTCTTGTAACACCTGGTGATTAAATCAGAATACGAGTTGGACTAGTAAGTCCTTTATGCTTGCTGAAGCTTGGAATAGCATGAAACTGCGCATTTCTCTTTTTAGTAACAACTCGGAGCTAAGGTCCACAAAGGAAGAGCTGTCATGGTGATTTTTTTTAAAACACTCCTTTGAACTTTATTCCCAAGTATATGCATATGGACGATTCTTCGGACGATGAGAACCAATCTTTCGATGAATTCCAATCGCTTCACGTCGGAACACCCTTACTCCACTCTCCCAATTTGAGTGTCAAACTCAATTGGTAAATATTTAAAACTTCTTTCCTCTGCCTGTTCCGGAAACAGAATAAAAAGAATCTCTGATCTGTTAACAATCCTCTGTGTATGTGTATATAGTAACGTGTTTTACAAAATGGAGAATATACAACCTTCGGGATCGGTCAAGATGAGGTACCATTTTACTGTGGCAGCAACGCCTATTGAATAAGAGCAGGGTGAAGAGGGTTGGAAAGGGGAATCTGGATTCTGATCGATCTGTTTCTTTTGACAAACAGGGGCATTGGCAACTTTTGTTACCGCACTGTACAGACACGCGGTACAGATGTTCAATTTGTGTGTGGCTCTGGTATGAATACTGTACTCGCAGTTTCTTACTGCTCACGGCAATTGGGAACTGAGGCGCTTATTGTTGTGCCGAAAGCAACTGACGATCGGATATGTGACACAATACGGAACGACGGGTCACAATTAATTTTATATGGAGATGTAACGTGTCATTTAGCACTTGATTGAAAGTGAAAGGGCACTGAGAGAATGTCATGACATATGTTTGTTTTTAATGGGCTGTATTAAATGTATAGGATTGGAGCGCATCGGAAGCACACGCGCGCAAACTAGTACGGAGGAATGGGTAGCTATCACTTGCAACTAACGCATACAAATTGATCACTCAGTGCGGTGTATAGCGAACAGTTTATGTGCTGACAACTTGTAAATCCCTACTTAGCATCTACGTTCCGTCATCAGACCACTCTCATATGTGGCAAGGCTATTCAACGATTGTTCACGAAATCAAAACACAACTGCACGATACTCCTCCAGCAGCCATCATCTGTCCCGTTGGCGGCGGTGGATTACTAAACGGAGTCATTATGGGGCTTCAAGAAGTCGAATGGAAAGAAGTACCAGTGATTGCAGTGGAAACCCACGGAAGCAACTCTTTTCAATCTTCTGTCGTCGCAGGCAAGGTTGTATCGTTACCGAAAACATCAACGATCGCCTCCAGTCTTGCTGTCAAGTCTGTCAGTTCAAAATCACTCGAGCTCAGCTTGGCACATCCAGTCGTGCCTTTTGCTGTAAGCGATGCAATGGCAGCTGACGCAGTCCGATTGTTTGCAGGTAAACTCCCATTAACTGTTTTGACAACTGGCAATACTGATTATGGTTGGATGATTAGAGGACAGCAAGATGATTGTCGAACCTGCTTCCGGCACAGGCTTATCACTGTGCTATACAAAAATTATCCGGGACATCATGCCGTCACTTACTCCATCGAGCGATGTGGTAGTCTTGGTCACTGGAGGCTCAGATATTACCCTGGATCAACTGGACGAATACCGGAAAAAGTATACGTCTCCTCCTGTGGTAGTGAAAAGTGGTAGTGAAGTGTTTCTAAAAATGGACAACTCCTTAACGAATGTCCGTGATGTAAATATGGATGATCCTTCATCAACCGACGTACAAATGGCCTTGAACATATAAACAAAAGATATAAACACGAAAAAATTGAAACAAATATTCTGCGATTTTGGGATATCATCATGCAGTCGTAACACACCCATGCAAACCACGTTTCTTTCTCTTCTTTCGTTCTTGAAATCGCACTGCTCTTTATCACTTTCATCATATCACCATGAACTCTTCTGTTGATCCCAAAGCTGTACTCGAACAAGCCGTCGACAAGCTGGAACATGTAGCGTATTTGATTCCATTATACTGAGCGTCCACTAGTCCTACTACAGTTCTTCTAGACGTCGGACACTTTTTGATGAATGACGATGTTATTTCTTTGATTAGATCCCTGCCTCTCAAGAGAAGCACCAGCTTGCCCAAAAGGCAAGTGGTCTCCATCAGACTCTTACAGGCCATCCAATGCAATTTGACAAGGAGGATAACCTCGTAACCAGTGGTCCTGAGGCAGATCAATGCCCAGCTTTGCATCATGAGAAGCAGGAATAAACAAAAGAGCACGGATACGCTTCTAACTTCAATAAAGACTGGGTCACTATTACTGCTCTCTTTCTCTCTCTCTCCCTTTTATCTTTGATTATAGTAAATAGCATTTAGGCAGTTGAGCATCGCCCATGGAGATCGACTATGGTTTTTTATCGAGTTTTTCGCATCCATTTTTGCTCAGCATACTCGCTGGATCCATATTACGACCCAGCAATTATACCGTATGTTCGGGAACTTTTTTTATGACAATAAGCCCTACCCATGGGATCGGGCATTTGATGCAACAAAAAGCACTTGAGAGTCCACTGCGTGCCAAAAATACCTTTTCTCTCGTTTATTATCATTCAAATAATCACTGCGTGCTAAAGAGGCGTCTTATTACCATTTGTTTTTTTCGTATTTATATGCAAGAACACTTTGGTTTATTTGGGATCTTCTTTGGGGGAGAAGTCTCCTTCGTCGTATTCTGCGATAGATCCATTGGGATCACGGATTGGAAAGGCGGTAGGGTGGAAGCTAGGTTCTTCGAAACTGTTATCGGCGTTGTTTTCATTACTGTTTGACGTTTCCGCTAGCTCTTCAATGACATAGTCTTCCAATGTGTCAGTTCTTCTGTTGCGCGGATCAAATATATTGTCCAATTCATCTACACTCGAAGAGGAAGATGTGCTCTGTGGACTCAGTAGTGTTGTATGCGATCGAGGAGCGGAGAAAACAATAGCTGACAGGATGAGGATCGACGGCTTCGGAATTGATACAGCTCGCTGCTTGGCGATCAAGTGAAGTGGAAGTGGGTTTGTTTGTGATTGCCTGGGGGTTCACTCTTCAAAAGAGCTACAGAACAATCAATGTCATGCACGCTGAAAACTTTGTATTTGATTGACTGTTTTCAGTCATGCGTGGCCAAGGATGCCCAGTGATGGCTTCGGTTTTGTATACCTCGGCAAGTACAAAGATTGGTGGTACACGGGCAGAGCACTATATCACGTTCATGGAGGTACTCATGGAAGTTTTGAAGGATATGATAATAACATAGGAGGAAGAACTTTGGTAATAGATAATGCTACCATCCACTAGACACCAGAAGTGAAGGACGCAGTGGCGGAGCAAGGATACGATTTTTTATACCTTCCTCCGTATTCTCCTTTCCTCAACCCGAGCGAAGAATTTTGGTCGAAGCTGAAAGCCGGTGCCAAACGCAATTTGTTGTTGACGGATGATACGTTGCTACCACGAGTCGTCGACTCGGCAAGTCTCTGCCAAGTTTTCCAAGGGTGGATAAGGCATTCTCTTGTGCCTCGCTGTCAAATGCTGTAGTTCCTTTTTTTTTGAGTTGCAATGAAAAGTAAAAAGAGGAACCATCTGTTATGCTAGTATTGAGCATGATTTTCAAAGTTCTGCCAACGTCAGAAACTACACTGCCAATGTAATAGGGGGTACAACAACAGTGCCTCAGGAAAAGATAGAAATCGTCCCAACTATACTAAGATGCAAGCCAGGATACAAAATACAGGCAGACAGGAATACAGATAGCAATCAAAGGGATATGGGACACGATAGATCCACTACCTCAAGAACTGAATAAAGATACAGTATACACACGGTAATGCTCACACGCAGGACCTCTGCAATCCTATTGTGGGAAGAAAGATGTCTCTTTATTTTTCGTTGAATGTCAATATTTATATGGGTGATACTGAATATGGAATATATGTGGTTAGAGTGTGTAAAAGTATAAGGATCAATAGAATTTTGTTCATGAGAGTTTCTCGTTAGTGATAGGGATGGTGACACTGCCGTTTCTCCCCTCCTTCTACAATAGTAAGAAAAACACCGAGAAAAAGCCCATTGTTCGATGCTGCACCCGTTCCGGTGATAACTAATTCGGTGATCCCGGTAGTGTATTGCACTGAAATTTACTCCGCACGAATCAAAACGTTTGAGAAGCGTACATCCCAACGGGCTTTGTCGAATAATGAAAAGACTCCTTCCTCCCTGAAGTTCCATTTACAAGACGACATTTTGTTATTGTCGTCCTAGCTAATCAAAGTGCTAGTTTGTGTCTGCAGAAAAAAAGATTTACTGTGACTTTAAGTGAGAAAAGAAGATAGAAAATGTGGATCGCGAAACGGATAAAGATGGCTCAGCTCGGACCCTCGCCTCGGAAACCATTGACTCACTCGGGGACACAAATCGGGAAAACCAAACCAGTATAAAAGGAAAAAGATGCTCACACACATTTTCTTGATCCCACTTTTTTGAACAATATGTTTGAGGTTATCGTTTCTGGCGCTGGGCCAGTAGGCTCATTTTTTGCTTACCAGGTAGCTTCTATTATGCCTCATTTGCGTGGGTTATCCGCTCTACTCTAAACTTTTTTCCTCCCTCCCTTCTTCCGTTGCCACAAAAAGATGGTGAGTTTAGGCCACAGCGTCCTTATACTAGACAAAACAGCCGGCCCCACGGGTCAAAGCCGTGCTATTCTTATGACGTCCCGAACACTTGAAACTCTTGACAACCGAGGTATCGCACAGCATTTCTTGAAGCACGCGGTAGTGATGCACGGTTCACAGGCTTTCAGCCAGGGGCACTTGGTAACTGTCGGAGCCTTACAGTGTTGTTTAACAGCGAAATCACTCACAGTTTAGTGATTATCTGATTTATAGGTTGGCTACCTGGATGCAGTTAGCGAGAACACCATGTTTCCGCAGATGACCTGTTTACCACAAACGAAAACTGAAACTGTTTTTGCTGATCTGTTACAACAAAAGTCATTAACGATCCAACGAGAAACGGAGTTGCAGAGCTATACTCAAACACCCGATTATGTGGAGGCGACTATCAAGAAAGCAGATGGAACAACAGAAGTCGTAAAAGCGAAATATATTATTGGTGCCGATGGATCTCATTCAGCGGTGCGCAAGTGTACAGAAGGATGGACCTATGAGGGATACGCAGTATCCACTCGCTTTGCTATGGCGGATGTTGTGCTGGAGGGCCAGGATGCAGAGCGGTTCAAGAACGGGCGCGTTAGTGCATTTAGCCATCCCAAGGGTAAAAACATTGATACGTAGAAAAAGATAGACTTTTGCTAGAAAAAAGGAAAAGATGGTTAATTCTTGACAAGTGTAGGCTCGGCTGCGATTATTCCTTTGGGGCCCAATGTACCCAACGGCCCCTTCTACTATCGGTTAATGTGTAACTTGGAGCCTTACAAATTGGCGGATAAAAATGCGAGAATCACCCATGGTTTGGTCCAGGATACAACCGTTCCACTTAGCGAAGTCGAGAAAGTAGTCTCAGAACGGATTGCACCACTCAAAATTATACCCACACACCCCGTATGGATTTCTTTATTCCGCGTCAATGAACGCAAAGCAAATGGATATCGTCGTCATCGAGCATTTTTGATTGGAGGTAATAGGAAATACGCACATGGACGGCGATAGCAAAAGGATGAAAAAGATAAATAAGGGATCAAACGAAATTAAACTATGCATGAATGCGTGGATATTTGTAGACGCCGCTCACTGTCATTCACCAGTTGGAGGTCAAGGAATGAATCTTGGTCTGCAGGATGGTAAGTTTTTTACGTTCAAAGATAGTTAAGCGCAGAAAACAGTTTTGACAAAGTGAACTGAATAATTTCCCAACATAAATAGCGGATAATCTTGCATGGAAGCTATCGCTCGTCCTCAAGGGCTTATCATCAAATCCAGAAGCACTTCTCAATTCGTACTCCGCCGAGGTAAGAATCCCTCTTACGCTATTTAGGGAATTGGCACAGTTGCGTACGTGGAAGAGAAATAAAAAGTCTCAACATATATATATCTTCTCTTGTAAAGCGCGAGCCAATTGCGGAACAGGTACTCAAATCAACGGGTGGTATGACCAGTGTCGGCTTTAGAAACAGCAAGTTGCTTGGTAAGCACAAAACAATAGTGTATGTTATATCACAAGCACAACGGATAACCATGACTCCTATATACCACTGTTTTTAATGGTATGAATAGCCTTTGTTCTATACTACGTGATGTCCGCTGTGATGTCTTTCGAGAGCATGAGAACGTTTATCGTATCTCAAATGATGCAGGTAATATGGAAAAACGGGTCATATAAAACAGTACGGAATTTTAGCTAGAAAATGAACAACAACCTAATAATACCTCCTTGCCCATCTTTTAGTTGACGCTACAAATTCCAAAAGATTCACCACTTCTTCTTGTCAACGCGAATAGTAAAAAGGCTGGTTTGATTGAGCCTGGCCAGTACTTGCATGAAACCGCCCTACTACGGAAACGCATTCTGACCGATTACTCGAGTCGGTTAGAGCGAAGAACTTTGCGTGATATATTACATGGCTGTCAGGATCAACATGCAATAATCTTTATTGGTACACGGCCGTCACGACGAACCTATTGTCCTTGGACTCGTGATTTCTGGATCAAAGCCAAGAAGACTTATTCCCCAAAAGTTGCCCGGCCTATTGTTATCGAATCAACATACCATTCACGCGACAGCCGTATCCCAGACTATGTCGGCATTGAAGAAGAGCCCCAAGCAGAGTACTTGAAAAGTGTTGAAGATGCATTTTGGTTGGAGGATCGCTGGGATGTCCACGACTCTGTCACGAAACGTGTTGGATTAACCGCACACATGTGGGATAAACCAGAGACTCCTGCAGCGATTGTAATCGTTAGACCTGATATGTACGTTGCTCATAGCAGCATTATTACATCATCCAGCGATATAGACTCAGCACTGGAAGTACTTTGCAGCTATTTGCCAAGGAGCGATAGCAGCTAATGTACATTGTAAATGTTCATAGTATCATCTTTATAAATATGTGGTATCTTAAGATAAATAAATTGAGACGCATTAGATCTTGTAGCGTCTGAGAAATATCTACTGTGCAATTATCTTATATGTATTCCTGTACTTAAAGCAAGTTTACATGGAAAAAATCGAAAAAAAACAGGAAGGATGAGAGAGAGAGAAAGCAAGTACCTACGCCCGAAGGCTGCCTGGGGTGGGGAGTATGCCGTTCGCATGAGGCGATGCAACATCCGAAAATGGATACGGAACAGCGGCTACTAGGCGATACGGATGCGCAAGCGGGAGAGAGCGAGAGAGGGAAGGGGAGGGGATAAGCAATAAGAATGAAATATACAAAGCAAAATAAAAACACACAGAGAAAGAAAAGATATATATAAGAACGCAAGGAAGAAGATGAGGCTTTTAACGGTTTCCTCAGGTCCAGATCAAAACAAAAAGCACACGCAATCGTCGATATGGATGGATTTATTTTGACCACAGCCGATGGACTGGTTGACAGGCCGCCTTCTAGAAGCGGCAGTGATATGGATAGGGATGGCAGTAGAGCATCAATCTTGACCAGCATGGAGCAGAACGGAGAAACGCAGCCAAGACAAAAAAACACTTCTTCTAGCTGGAAAAGAGAAAAAAACAGATCATTAGAGGGCTACACACACTGTGCTACCTTTATTTTTGACACAGCATGGCCATCCTCCTCCATCCCAAGCTGACTTACATTTGTTTTGTCGTTTTACAGAAGAGATATAGACAGAGAGAGGTGGGGTCCAAACCAATTTAATCCAAATAGATCACCGCAGAGCCTGCCTCTAATAAACATGTATGAGCAGCTGCGTACACAACATGGTACACTTTTTGACATGTCATGGCAGACATCTTTCTGGTTCATCAAACACGTAAAAACAAACACAAGCACAAGATTCTTTCCAGCTATATGGTACTTACTGTTACGGCATCCTTGAGCTGGAAGAAGAGAGCCTTGAGTTAGAGAGAGGAAACGACCAATCTTCATGAAAAGAAGAAAAAGAGAGGCTGCCATACTGCACACGTCATGATCACGAATCGTGTCTCGTCACGCTGCTGTGCACACTGCACACCTTGACACGTCATCTCCAGCACCCACGCCATTCTACACCTAGCAATGTTCAAGTCCCCTTTTGCTTACACTTACTATCTGCTACTTGTCCACCGGACACGATGGACCCAACCAGCATAAGGCGGAATATAAAGTAGGAAAGATCATAAGCAGGCTGTTCTAAAGATGCAGCTACTTTTGACACGTCATGGCATCAGCGCCCCCAACAGAAGACACTCGACTACTTCTCTCCAGCTCATGCTCACATTCCTACCGTATTTATAGCTGTTGTTTGTGCTTAAGGGTGAGGTGCAAACACCAAGCCGAACCAACCGTGTAAAAAAAAGTTCAGAACTCCTACAGTAGTAGCAGAGAAGAAGGAGGGTAACATTAGCGGCTGCATGCTGTACACACACTTCTTTAGACACGTCAAAATTCAGATCTTCTTTCGTATATCACATACCACCATATATGCGCATGTGCATTTGCGTCGGCGAATGGGTTGTCATGTCCCAAATAATCCAAAGCATCTTGTCAGTTCTCCAGTTTTAATCTGTTCATACGATGTCAAGCTATCAATCATTGCTTTCTCTTTGAAAATGCTCAACTCCATTTTTCCTCATCAGGAACACACCCTCTCTTACCGCACATAATCCGGCCAGGTACCGACATTGAACGCTTTTGCAGAATGTGTTCTTTTTGTTAAGCAGGTCCAGTGCTCTTTCATATTGTTGTGACTCGTAATATACTTGAGCAAGGAAATACACGTCGTTGAAGTCATCTATTTTTGTTTTGTTTTGACAAGAAACACACACACACAAGCATATATATGTTGTCAGTAAACTCTTATTATTAGTACTATATACGTTGCCCTTCCTATATCTCATCATGAATACACTCTACCTGAGATAGCACACACTTTTTCGGCAAAGAATGTCGCAGCTTCAGTGACGTTTTGTTGAGCGGCGTAGTGAGCTAAATTACGCAATCGATCATCATGCGTACCGTTTCCTCGGTCATAATATTCTTGCAAATTCTGTGAAAGCCCTCGAGGCATGCGCATCGGCGAAGCATAGTTGTAGGGGGATGCATCTGTTGAAAAGGGCATATGTAGTGGCGAATCTTCCACTGGCGGTTCGCCTAACATAGAGTGCAATTCGCTGGTGTTGTGAGTGTTGCGTGTGATTGCGGAAATGGATTTTTCGCGTTGACGTGATAGGCTGCCACCGCCACCACCAGGACTACCGGTTGGTATTTGCGAGGTAGGTGAAGTCATTTCAAAGGAATCTTCTCGTAAGGGTGAATCTTGAGGACGATTTCGAGAATCCATTGTTGGTGATCACTAACAAAGAAAACGTATGCACGACATGCACAGACACAAAACAATAGTTCTGGGTTTGAATGACCTTTCTGGGTTGTACTACGATCACTGTTATTATGGCATGATAAAAGACACTATTATTATGCAAGTTGCTGCTCGTGTCTGAATTGCTACTAATAACAGCTACAGATGATCATCTAGCACGTCTAGATGGTGTATAGTCAAAGAATCACTAATATTGCTCGTAGTCATTATGTGACCAGATCCCAGTCATTGTGAAAAGAATTAATTACATGTGTGTCGGCCTTATATGATGCTTCTTTCTGTCTTTCGGTATATAGAGACATAATTTTAGACAGAGCGCAGTATCAAACCTCCAGAAAAATTTACGCATGTGGAAAAAACACGATTGTACATACAAAATGATCTACAGTAATGCTTATAAAGATACAACAACAATACTGTTATTCTTGACGGCTGCACTACAAACAGATTGTTATTGCTTGCTTGGTCTTATTTTATAAAAAGCCAATATCTTGGGTTGCACATCGACAGCACGGCAATTTCTTCCTTGACATATATAGAGGAACATAGAGCATAACAGAGATTTTGCGTGAGTGAATCATTCAATAGTTTTGAGACACTCGTTGTATATATATCGGTTGAGAGATTGGCCGTTAAGGCTCAATTTCTGTTCCACAACATCCAATTACTGGTTCCAGTCTTGTCGGTATTATCCTTGACGATAAATTTCGTTTTACCCCTTCTCTACTTCTTTCGCTGGGCACATGATATTATTCGCTTGTCTTTCATCGAATAGCACAGAACATATACTTTAAGCAGTAATCGCATAAGATGGATGTAATTTTCCACCAGAGTATGTAAAAGGATGTATCCTTACTACAGTTGTTTGGTAATAAGTCTTAGTTGTAAGTCAAGGAGTTTCTCGGTGTGCGAGCCTTTTAAAAGTGTGCGTTGTCAAGTTTATAAATTTTTAGGAACACACCCGTATTGTGTGTATTCTTTCCTCTTATCTCCTCTGAGTAGCTAATGACTTTTGTGATAGTAAGATTTCACTTACTACTGCTCTGACATTTCAAAATACGACACGACATACACTTGAGCATTGTTGAGAAAATTAGAAAATGTAGATTTCTTACCTGAAAAAAGTTTCATCATTATACATACAAATAAATAAAATGAACTTCTCAATTTTAATTTTCTTACATAAAACTTTTTATTAGATATTAACAGTTTTTGCCTTCGAAAAAGAACCATGGCAAGAAGCACTTCGTAAATTCAGAAAATCCGAATTTTTTGAATGCATTCAACGATATTACACCTTGCACATATGTTCGATATGTTCTGTTCGGATACTACAGAACGCTGGGATGTATTAAGCGACTTGGGTGCATAAAGAGTTGGTAGAAGAGGGAACTTTCTCTGCCTCTTTAATTAACTGTAATAGACAATATGAAGAATACCTGCTTATTATATGATACCTTCTTTTATTCGGTAAGCGACACAGTGGCGTAAGATTATAAATCACGTTTCTTTCTCTCACTTTATTGGCAAAGTTTTGAAAAGGTGTATGTTTGTAAGATGTGCTACATATTATAGTAATTATAGCTCTATGTACACTGGATAAAGAAATCCGGCTAGCAAGTGTATAAGGACCATGCTCGCCACCGCTATTCTTGGACAGAAATAGAGAGAAAATGCATAAACACATACCAGACCATTCGGTCTTTGGCCGTTGTTGCTGTAGCTGCGATGCTTCAGCTATGATGTTTTGTTTGCTACTTCTAGCTCAACAGTTATAGTATCATTATGTGTTTATTGTAAATGCATTGAACCCATGCTCTCCATCGTCATGCGATTAATTTAACCGTCAGGCACTAAATATAGCTTAATCCGTATAGTATATAATGACAAAATATCAAGCAGAACAAACCATTGATAAATGGTTTACAAAGCTAGGTGATATCTTATGAAGGTTGCGGTCTCTTTGGAATAATGTATCATATGTATCATCGTGACAAAAATTGGCCAAAGAGAAGAATTGTCGTTATCGCACTATTTCTTGTCACATTTCATGTATATCTGTTTGTTTACGTGGATATAACCATTGATACATTCACATTGTTTAACGTGTCCAAATAACATTGCTGTACAGTACATGTATACATTTGTACCAAGTTTTTCTTTAGTGTAGGTTGTTTTATTTGTTTTTCTTTGCCTGTCATCATGAAGAAAAAAGGAACTCACTCTCGCCTCCTTTCAAGTTTCACTCGCACATTTTTGTAAAGTAAAAACCCCCCAAAAAATTGCTTTGTGGCGTTAAAAACATTAAGAGTTTACGCCAAAAAGCATGTAAACATACTTAGCGCCTGTTGTTTTGGACATAATGTATTGTGCGCTCTTTTATTATACTGTGAGTAGCAGCAGTAGCATCTTGACTAACATACAGAATTAAATATATATTTTAAGGAATACAACAGTGAGGGGCATACATACAAGGGGAAATAGAAATACAATACTATTGATACAATATTTGGTCGAAAAAGAAATAGAAGAAAGGGCATGTAGATACGATAAAGTTGGCAAAGGAATATGATGGAGAAGTATCCGTGACCAGTGGCATTGTTATACAAGAGGTGGGATCTTTGGGCTAAACATGGAGCGCGTTCGTCTGCGTCGGTCGCAGGAATTTTCTTTGGTCATATGAAGTATCGAAGAAAGGATCGGAGCGGAATCAAGCAAATAATGATCTAGATCGTCGATGGATGTTGCTGTTGGTTTTTTCAAAGGAGGGGAAGGACACTTGCCGCGTCGCATAACCACAACACCATAGCTTTTTGGTCTTTTTCGTTGCTGTTGTTGTTGTTGCTGTTGATACTGTTTCTGGTCTGCTGATAGCGACGGGCATGTTGATATAGGGAGCGTTTGGGGAGATGGAGCAAGAGGAGATCGTGGTGAGGCACGCTGATGGTTGTGTTGTGGCACGGCTACCATGATACTATGCTGACTCGCTGCTGTTGTTGCTGCTATTGTTGATGGCGTGTATAGACTTTGATTATAGTGTTGATAGCGGTTATTGTAGTGACTTTGAGTATGATCGTTTGATTTTCTGATCGACGCAATTGTAGTTGTCGTGTTACTCAACGTATTGTTAGAAAGCCACTTGTCCAATAGAAACTGATGATGTTCAATCATCAATGTCCAAATATGTGTCCACTGCGCGTTTGCTTGCACTAGTTGATCCAAAGCAGCCGCAGCTGGCGGTGGACATGGCTTTTTCTTATTGTGATTATGAATTGCAGCAAAAGCCGGGACATCCTTCAAGCGGTGATCCAACCCGGTGCATACAGGAGCCAATACAACGGCCAAGGCTTCTGGATTCATCATGTTGATATGCTGATACTGCTGTATGTGTGACGCGAGTTCGATGATAAACATGATTAAATGAAAGTGGGCGCGGGGCAGTGAGGTCACCAGGTCGGCGACGATACTCATCATCTGCTGGTCAGCGTGCTGTTCTTGCTCTAGTTGCTGGATAAATCGACGATGATACGTGATGGGTATTGCAGGTTCTGGAAGACATCGAAGATACTTTTTCATGGCGCCAGCAATTGCGTGAATGTCATAGTTGGATAGATCAACGTGTTTGTCGTGATATACTGTTGAAGCATCGAATGTTTGCCATAGCTGCTCAACCTCGGACGCCGCACCAGATAGTCGAAAAATCCCTTCCACCTTTAAACCTAGTATTGAATTTCTGTAATTTTCAGTGGTTGGAGCTGACGATAATGCTATTGCTGACGCTGGGATGAAGCAGAAACAAAGACGGATGCTGTACTGTACCTCGTTTAATTATTTCGTTTGCACATCGACAAATAGGATCAGGCACGTAGAGACCTGACGAGGTCACGGAGCCGCATTCGACGAGTGCATCTTCAAGTGAAGCGCCAAAGAGACCCTTATTGCTTTTGGTCGAAGCAATTGATCCTGGAAAGCATATGTGTAAGTCTCGATGGTTACTGTGCAACATTCTGGAATGCTTAATTCTGGGCAATATACCTCCTTTTTTTGTTGGCACAGAGTGATAAAGAAATTGGTACTTGTTCTTTAGAAACAAGAACGGATTTTTTTTCGATCTCACGCCGTCGATCTCGCTCTCATTCATCGACAGTATAAATGCTTTCTTTTCAGAAGAAAGGAAAAATAAACGATAAAGAGATGTACAGGAACGGAAGAAAAAGAAAAGAGAAAAGAGAGAGAGAGAAAGGGAGGGAGGGAGGGAGGATAGAAATAACAACTAGCAGTATAGGCGGCTTTAATATGTACATTCAGCGTTATGCCCGAATAAAGAAAACAGGTTTCCTTTTCCGACGTGTGGTGTTTGCCCTCACGCGAAACGGGGTTAATTTTTGTTTTTTTACAAAAGGTCTATTGGGCAGATGCCCCTTGGAGAGCTTTTGTTTTCTGTCACGAACAAGGAACACAGCACAAGGAGCCAGCCAGTCCAGTAGCCCAGATAGACAACACCCGGGTGCTCTATTCAACGCACCACATTGTATTCTCGCCACTGCTAAGCAGGACAGATAGAGTTTAATGTAGCCCTGCTCCTGTATGGTTTTGACAGCAGTAGCACAGCACATAAAAGAGAAACCGTGATTTTTTTTTTGATTTCCGCCTGCCATTAGGAACGCGTCGGCAGTGTTCCGAGTTTGCAGAGTCGGTTGCTCATAACAGTGGGAACAATTGTTTAAAGCAAAAAGAAAGGGCGGGCTACGCTAATTATGGGTTTCCCGTTCTGGGGTGAATCTTTCAGGCTTTTGAGGCTAGCCATCATCGTAGTCAGAGAACGAGCCACTTTCCCATCGCGTTACGCGTATTATTTTGTTTAGATGAACATGAAAACTTATAGAACGATTCACCAGTCAATATCAGAGCGACTGTTTGTTCGTGACAGCATTCTTTCTTTTAATGTTCCGATGTCAGCTTTCGAAAACGCTTCTTACGATAGCAACGATTCCTGCACTCGTCATACGTGCTAATAGAATTCGACATCAGCTCATACAGTAAAGGGGCTGGCAGGTGAGTATTTTATACACTACACAATAGAAGCTGTATATCCTGAGCAGCTCGCGTCTTCCAGCAGTCGCCCTTTTGGCTAGCAGGACGGACGATAGCATGGACGTATGTTTCTTAACAACCTAGTTGGAATAAGTGCAGTTCACTCTTAGTGACTGCTTCCAAGCAACGCAACAACTCCATGACAGCACATCTGCACGTACGTAAAAAACATGACGCACGTTTGCTTGCAGTCGCAGGCGAATGATGTGTTTCCAAATATAGGCTCTCTCTCTCTCTCTGTGCTTAGATTACTATCCTATATACTGTTTACACTGTCTGATCTTTTAGTGATGTACGAGTTAGTGAAGATAACAAGAAAAATGACAATGTTTCTCATGTCACTCTATTGGCTGCTCATCTAGTAGTCTTTTTCTCTTTGTGCTACTTTCACTCTTCTTTAGTACAAGGAAAAACGAGATTCGGTTGGACTTGAAACTCAATTTCATGTTACAGTTTGCAGAATAAATATGTCATCATTCCAAGACAAAGCCTTTAGTTCTTGTTGCCATTGACAGGAGAGTCCTCCTTGTGGGCTTGCTACTGTACCTATGGTCTAGTAGTACACTGTCTGGGCTATTTCTCTCCAAGAACAGCGAATGTTTCCAGTAACTACAATGGAAACCGGCGCGAAGGCGAAAGAACAAAAGAAAAAATCACCGGGTTTCAAAATTAGATGTACGATAGCATGATGTCATGGAATTTCTAAAATTGAAAAGAATCGGCGGAGCTTTTTTCTCTTATTCGATCGGGAAACAACCAGCCAGTTTTTTTTTTTTTTTTTCTCGGCACTTCTTCCACTGTGCACCCCCACGACGCATTATTTTGAACTAAGCGTACATATCAACCCTATTCCAACAAAGTAACTCTATTTTTAATAATTTCTTTCTCTTTCTCACTGTCTCTTCTACTTGACTCTTTTTCTCTCTTCTCGCCACCCAACACTCGCCTCTCTCTCTTTCCTTCTATCCTAAAACTCGCAGTTGGACCAAACATACATTTACCACATGTCCGTGTTTAATCAAATCAAGAACTTCATTCGCAGCAGCCGCAATATATCACTGTCTGGCAACAACAGCTCAGCAACAAGTGACGGTACCAGCCTTGACGAAGGATTTACACAGCAAGACGTGAAAAAGTATGAAGCTGTTGCTCGTCTTGTGGAAGAAGAAAACCTAGCCAAGCAACGACTTCCAAACTACGAAGGTTTAGAACGATACAAATTACTGGATAAACTTGGAGAGTATGTTCGTTTCTTGTTCTAGGTCTTGGAACGCTATACTCTGTTACTGACTTGCTTTATAGTGGCGCATTCTCAAACGTATACAAAGCAATTGACCTGGAAACTAAAGAAAACGTGGCCGTAAAGGCTGTACGCAAATTCGAATTGAAACCACAGCAGGTGAGTGGAAAGAACATGAGAGAAGAAGCAAATACTTTTCTTTACTGATACCATCGTTCGATGGTGTCGTACTTTTGTAGAGAGCTAGCGTACTGAAAGAAGTTCAGATTATGCGAACCGTAAAGCATCCGTGCATTGTACAGCTCAAAGGATTCATTGAAACAAAAGGGGTAAGGATTGTATGGGGCTAGTGGAGGGGTTGTTTTGTTGCTGCTATGCAAAAGGAAAAATGGTTAGTTTGTTGTATATGCTGACAAATATGTCCTAGTACTATTTTATTATTCTGGAGCTGTGCGATGGTGGCGAACTCTTCCATCAGATTGTACGTTTCACCTATTTCAGTGAAGATCTGGCACGGCACTGTGTACGTCAAGTAGCAGACGCGATTCGGTATCTACACGAAGAGAAAGGCGTTGTCCATCGGTAAGGATTCTTGGCATGATGGTTACTGCAACTCATCCTATAAATAATCAAGGTTTCCAACTAACCTTTTCTTTGCTATCCCTCCCTCGCAACTGACATCCAGTGATATCAAACCGGAAAACCTTTTATTCAACCCAATCCCGATTGCAGCACGCAGCTCCACACCGCCACCATTACAGCCAGGGGATGATGACAAAGAAGATGAAGGCCAATTCATCGATGGAGTAGGTGGCGGTGGTATTGGTCGTGTCAAGATTGCCGATTTTGGTCTGTCCAAAGTCGTATGGGATCAGGTATGCATTTTCTTTGTGTATGTAGGGCCGAAGAGAACTCCACAAACACTAACTCCTTTTCTTTGTTCTTAAAAAAAAGTCGACGCAAACACCATGCGGAACTGTCGGATACACGGCACCCGAGATAGTAAAGGATGAGCGATATTCAAAATCGGTGGACATGTGGGCATTAGGCTGTGTGCTATACACACTGCTATGCGGTTTCCCACCCTTTTATGACGAAAGCATCCAAGTGCTTACTGAGAAAGTAGCCAAGGGCCAATACACATTTTTGAGCCCGTGGTGGGACCCCATCTCTCCAGAAGCCAAAGACCTGATCGAACATTTGCTCTGTATCGATCCTGAAGAACGATACACCATAAACCAGTTCATGAAGCATCCATGGATGCAGCAAAAGTCATTCTCAAGCAGTAAAAAGAAGGAAGCAGTTACCGTGGAAGAACCAGCAAGTGGAGAAATCACCAAGGCGCCCGATAGTGCACAGCTGACACCCGTAGAACTTGAGGGCACAAGCCCCTTACGACCAATGACCGAAGTCATTGATATTCCAAAAGCCTCGCCCCCCGCCAAAGACGCACGCCGTCGAGATATCTTTTCAGGGCTGTCGTCTATGAAAGAGATCTTTGATGTATCCTACGCTGTACATCGCATGGCCGAAGAACGGTCGCGACGGAAAGAAATTCGACGACGCCAGCAGCGCCATGGCGTAGCACCTTTGCCCAACTCCTTGGGCAATGCATACAGTGACGACGAAGAAGATGACATTGATAACCTGAACGACGACGGCACTACAGGCTCTTCGTCCAACAATTCATCGTATGATGACGAGAATCCACGCAGCACCACCACTGCAGCAACAGTAGACTCACGTGGCAGCGCACCAAGTAGCATGCTTCAAAAGATCCAACGTGACCGAGTAACACAACATTTGCGATCGGAGAAGCCTCCGCCGCACAAGAGCGAGTCAAAGCGCAATGCTCGCAGCAAGTCCAAACCGGTGTTCGAACTTAACATGGACAATGCTACGCTTCTTGGCAGACGACGCAATTATCCTGCTGCGGGCGCAGCGGATGGCGATGACGACGAGCGTTGATCATGAAAAAGAACAAAAGCCACGCGATAATAATTGGTGTAGTATATTCCTTCCTAGTTGATGTTGTATATTTTGGTCCTTATTTTTTTTTCTTCATTCACATTCCTCTACTCTATATAACACATTACAAAGTACATATTCCCTCGTCTTTCACCTCTTACCTTGATCATCCATTTTATATATAAATACACTGTTTCTGGAAAGTACAGCGCAAAAAGCTAAACTTGACACTCGATAATTTGGTTTTTTTTACATGTTTTTGTCAGCAATGTACTGTGGTTTACATATTTACGGAGAGCTGGGCATGAGACTCGTAATTAGAAAGCCTTTTGATTTTATAAACAAATCTCCAATCATAGATATCAACCAATGAAGCTTTGGAGTTTAGGCCACAATGTCTCGAGTGGACTGTAGTACAAATACAGCTTCCACTTTCCAAAACAGCGTTTATACACATATGTATGTTTACTTATACAAAGAAAAGATTAAAAGGACTGTTCTGTAAGAATGGAAACTATTTTACTGGGCGCCCATTTCTCGCTTTTGCGGCAGAGATAAATGAAGCATATGACCAAGTGAGGTCGCGGGCACCTTGCTCGAATCCTGTGTAGCGGTTAAATTGCTCTGAAAGAGAACCGTTGAGTCGTTGGTGGTATTGAATGGTGGCCATAAATCGATCTGCAGCTTCTGTCATTTTGCCGACAAGTGCTTCAAAGTCCGGGGTTCCGTAATGGAACGTGGTGCCTATTAGTTTTTCTGGCTCTTGTGCCAGCAAGCGTCCAAAGAAAGGGCCATTGATAGCATTGACGACTACACTGGACTGGTCCGATTGCCATTCGAGTGTAGCACGATAGTACGTTTCTGCCATTCCAGCTGTGGCAAGAAACCATGGATTGCCTTCTGAACCGCTCCTGTAACCATCGTACGTATCCTCCGGATATCGTCCAATGGCGGTGCCAAGCTGATCGGGGTGAGCGCTATTGACATGATAGAGCCGCTCGAACGATTTTTCCAAGGCATGTGCAGTGGCAAGTATCTATTACAGCATAGTTATTTGAGTCAGTAATCGCTTTGTTTTCTTTTCATTAAGAGCTCGATACCAAGCGAGAGAACGGTTATATCACCTTGTCGGAACCAGGTGTGAAAGGAGGCAAGCCTATAACATGTATATGTATGTCACGTGAGATTTTGTTCTATGTATGACCTTCAACAGCGAGCGAGCAAGGCGGGGGGGCAACATACGTACCAGCTTGGTTTACACCCAGCAAAACAGATACATCAAGGCCAGAAGGTTTGTATAAGCCGCCAGTGTGCTCTTGAGTAACAACAACATGATCCCCATCCCAGAAAGTCTCGAGTCGTTCGCGGATTTTTTCTGAGACCCGAGTGTAGGTTGCTGCGCGACCAGGGTCACTGTGCTGTGAAGCAAATCGAGCACCATCCACCAGAGCACGGCGCATTACCAAGAGGGTATACGAGTGCAAACCCTCACTTTCTTCAAATAGATCAAAGCAAGGCGTCGACCAAACATCAGCAACATAGTCCAGATCTGCAAAAATGGCAGGCACAAGTGTTTTCTTGACATAGTTCTCGTGTGACTTTTCTGCGAGTAACATCATGGTGATGGCACGGCTAGCGGGCCCGTCATTTTGAGGTCTAAGAATAAATGATAGCAGAGTATAGTTTAGCTGTTACGTGACGTTATGATGTGGGTATATGTGCTCCTTCTTTCTGCCTCTTTCCCTTTGCTTTACCTTCCCCATGACCCGTCATATCCCGAGCCATCCTAATAAAGAATAGATCAGCACACCCGCATCTCTTTCACTTTGTCTCCAAGTACATCTACTTTGTTCCTTCTCTTGTCATTTTATCTTGTATTTACCGCATCTATCAATTCAGTACACGCATTAGTTAAAACATATGCTAACCTATCTATTTCATAACGTCCTTTGTGGTTACATGTACATAGCAGGTAGTACTTACTGAACTTTGGCTCACCCAAGCAGTCGCATAACGTCGACGTCACCTGATGATATATTTCGGAAGCTACATAGTCATGAAGGAGCCTCTTGACCCCGTCTTCATTGTAATTGTCCACCACCACTCGCATCACCAGGGCAGCATCGCGTGTCCATGTGTAAAAGTAATCTGGATAGCTAGTAGAAGGAGATGCGGCTACAAAACCGCGCATAGAGCCTGGTGGGTTGATGTTTCTAAGCAAGGCGTTCCAGCTAATATCCAGTTCTTGTTGGACATAGTCGTTTAAAGCAAGTCGGCGGTCGTCATCATAGGTGTCGTAATGGTTCTGGCAGTGGTAGTACCCTGTGCCTGACACATAATATAGGCCATATTTAACATCAACTTGCGTATGGCAGGCTAAGAAGCATTTCCATTTTACCTGGTTCCTGAACATGAATTCTTCCTGCATGTTTGCTCGTGGGCACCACAAAAGCCATGCAATAGCAGCTTGCTATTAATAACGTACAAAACAGTGTTTGGTATATAAATGGCATGTTGTTGTGGAAATAAAGAAAAAGTATGAATGCAACAAATGACAAGCAATAATGCGGTTCTTGTTGTCATTTTTATATTCATGACGACCACACCACCTCATGTCTCTTTTTTTGTAAGTGCTGACCAATGAAACTACCCTACCAGACCACTGTTTCCGAAACATAAGGTGCATGCATCACCTCCTTTCCGCGATGCATTTGGGAAAGCACCTTTTTTGGATTGAAGTGACTCTTTTCTTCATCATAACGCAATAGCAGATATGTGGTCATGTCGATATTGCACAATAGCCAATGACAATAATAAGCAAATCATATGGTCATTAATGATGAACATGGTGATCATGACACTTGTTAATCATTGTAAACCATACTGTAACTTAAAACTGCATTTTGCGAGGCATGTGAAAGCATATCTTCTTCATCAGCTTACGTATGTGCGTACGTAGCATGGGATACTACGAAGTAGAGTGGGCGATGGTGGGCATAATATTTATTGTTTACAATTGCTTTTGCCTATCACCTCCTGCAACGAGTTTTCCACTTGAACAAGCAATTGCTATATGTATAATATACAAGTTTAACTGATAAGTGTGCATTGATAGATCAATAGGCATTCGCTGCATATATGCAAAGCAAGCGTTGAAGTCTTCCTTATCGTTTTGATTGACAATCTGGCGAGGACGTTTTTTTTTGGGCATACAGTAGTTGATCTTTATGAACCAGCTTTTGTGGAATCTTCGCTTCCAGCCAGGCACGAATTACCACGTTACGTTACACTTTGTAAGGGGATAACGTCATGATTAATTGTTGCTTTTATGGTACCTGATTTCAGCCTCTGAAATCCCCTTTTCATTTCACAGGACTGCCAATATATTTGTTTATCACTTTCATCTACTATTATGGCAGCTCCACCAAACCCCTATTGGAGACTGAGTAGTTTAAAACCTCAAAAATTTAACAGAGATGGGAAATTTTGGGAAAAGAAGATATGAGGACTTGATATAGACACAAGTAACAAGTATTCAGTAAAAACAATAAGCTCAGAAACATTTATATACAAAGAGGAAAAGGCTCCAGTTCCGCCACCACAGAGACTTTGTTGTCATCATCGTTTGAATCCTTCCTGCCAAATTGTGCAAAGTACAGTTTCTCAATACATAAAGTTTCCCGAATACTCCCATCCTCCCAGCAGTAATGTCACACCTTTTTGTTCTTGCCCCGGACTGGCATGCCTGTTGCATTTTTTTTTCATTTTTGCGTAACAATGGCATGGCGTCACGGAAATCACCCAGGTACCCAAAAAAAAGGAGATTGCCGCACAGCTTCTTACAATAAATAGCCTTTAATATTTTGTAGTTGGTTTAATTCAATAGCCCGATCCTCTATTTAGCCTGCTACGTGCCCTGGAAGTTTTTACGCATACTCTTTTGGTTGCGTTATATTAATTAGTTGCGGTTGTTTGACCGAGACATGGAGTAGTTGATTCAGCTTAATTGCCCGTCTTAACATAGTGTACATCATGTGTGTCAAAAACGTATATATATCAAATACCACTGTCTGTATATGTTAAACTACAGTTACGATAAGGAACAACCGAGTCAAAAAAAAAAAAGTAGCTTGATCGTGGTGGTTGCACACGCAGCATCATTTATAGACCATCACGCGAGCGTGTAATATATTAGCCGATCGAGAAGAATACTTAAACCGCACCCAAAGGCCATACCTTCAGGACTTTTCGTGTGGGGTGATCTGGATGATACAACAATATTTTTATATAGCACGAAGACCCTAAACTACGTTCACAACGCTTCTCTCTTTCTTCACCCCACCAATAAGTGTGATGTATTCGGTTACCTCCTTGCTTCTATCATATATCTTCTCGCTTTCTCCCGCTCACTTTGCATTTTCCCAGTCTTCCATCAATAAACCAACATTCAAGCTATAGCCACTATCAGTCAGTGATGGCTGAGAAACGAAATTGACATAGTAGGAGTGATACCTGCGCGAGCCCGAGAATTGTAGTTTGCCCCCTTGTGCGACGATTGAGATCTACAAGATCTATTAGCAATAAGTTGCCAATGTCTACAAAACGCCAAAAGGCCGGGCTTTTTACATGTCGGAATGTCGCAAAACGCGTTCGTCCAATCAGATGCACTCATGGGCAATACACGCCTTCAACATTTGACACACCTTAAAGCTGAGGCGATTGGCTCGTTAGCGGGCGCACAAAAAAAACTTTTATATCGCCGACATTTGGCTACTATATAAATGACCCCCGTTCGTGATATCGCTTTTTTTTTCTTTACAACATCGAAACAATTGTCTTAAAAAAGCATTCGTGTGAGATGGCAATTCATATTGCTATCGAAGATGCATCGAAATCGTCGTACAATTGAAGAACATACAATTCCGTCGATAAGTGCGATGGATGCTCAGGTTAGGAGCTTCGTCTCTGCCAATGGCTGTCCAGCGCAATCCTCGGCGGTACATTTTCCATTGGGAGTGTACTCTATATTTTGAATAAGAAAATGATAAAAAAAAACTAGAACTGGGAACGTACTCTTTAAATAAAAAAAAAATGAAAAAGAACGTTTGTTGATACACTACTTTTTATGTTGCAAAGTGTTGTTTTGGAGAGGAGGGAGGAAAACCTTTGCTGTTGGTAAAAGAGAATGGCGAGAAATTGGTGGCTTAAATTTCCGCTCCGCCGCAGGAACTTTGAAGCTTGTCAGCTTTTCTTTCTTTGATACCGAACGAGGGGTATATATATAAATACATACGTTCCAGCACAACTAAAATGAAGCAAAAGCCGCCAGTGATTACTACGCCAAGTTCCAATTGGAAGAAGTTACTTCCGGTAAATCGATTGTGTACTGTATATGTATAACTAGCTATAACTGACCGGACTGGTTGGGGTGCAAATAGACCATTCAACAAGCAGAACCTAAAAAACCAAACGACAAAAAACGAAAAGCTAAAGATCAGCATTCCGATGGCAAATTTAAACGATCAAAAAAGACAATGTAAAATTTTGTTGTTTTTCGTCTTGAAGATTTTGCTAGATCGACTCATGGTTGTATTTTATTCTCTCTCTTATAAATAGTGGAACCGTTCTTCAAGTTGAAAAATCGACAAAGACTGCAACAACATCCGTTCCGTCCAAAGACGAACTATGGTTCGGCGAAGATATTGACGAGAAAACGTTCGAACAAGTGTACGGCAAACGCAAAACAGCCAAGGAGATCAAAGAAATGAAAAAAGAAATGGTGCAACAGATGGACACTGTTTCAGGAGACCAGGCAAAGCAAGTATCCGTCTTGCCACTCATCATTGCTACCCAAACGTTTTCCGCTATATGTTATCTAATTGGGTCTTTATCTATAAACTTCATGTAGGATCGGCAAGTACGTAGCTATTGATTGTGAAATGGTGGGTATTGGGGAAGACGGCGTTGCATCAGCGTTGGCTCGGGTCAGTTTGGTCAACTTTCACGGTGCTGTACTACTGGATTCCTATGTCAAGCCAATGGATCGTGTCACCGATTATCGAACCTTTGTCAGCGGTATTAAGCCCGAGCACTTGAAGGACGGTGAGTTAGAAGAAGAGATATATGGGATGTCTACTAGCTTGTACGTTGCCTGCTCACTGTGCACTACTATGTATAACTAGCAATGTCGTTTCGAGAAGCACAGCAAAAAGTCAACGATATCATTCAGGACCGCATTCTAGTCGGCCACGCCGTTCAGAACGATTTATCGGTATTGATGTTAACTCATCCGCCATTAATGATTCGAGACACTTCAAAATTCAAGGCGTTCCGCGAGTTAGCGGCTGGACGAACGCCAGGTCTGAAGAAGCTAGTAAAGGAGATATTGGAGATTGATATTCAATCCGGAAGTCACTCTTCGGTAAGGTTTAACATGTCATCAGGATTGGGCAAGACTTACTCAATTGTATATTGTATAGATTGAAGACGCACGGTTCACGATGATGCTGTATCGCAAGGTCAAAGACGAGTGGGAAAAGGAGCTAGGTGCACGCGTAGGCTTAAAGATGAAGGCGATGAATGAGAAGCTCAATGCACGCGCACTGAAGCAAGAGCGACAAGATGCACAAACCGCAGCAGCAAGTAGCAAAAAGCAAAAACGCAAGAAAAACTAAAGTTACCCCTCTCTTACCCCTACCTTACTCCAACACTCACTCATCCAGCGCATCTAATACTTCATACAAACCCACCTTTCATTATGTCATGTACTGTATAAAAAAAAGACTTATTTTCATTGCATTGCAAACCAGAGAAAAGGAGCGAGAAGATATTTTTATTATGAAACATGACAAGAGGATGAAGTGGGGGGTTGGAAGAAGTATTTACATATCATGAGCCTTGCGGAAGTTCTCACCAGCGTACACGCTGTTGCTACCCAACTCTTCTTCGATACGGAGGAGCTGGTTGTACTTGGCAAGACGCTCGGAGCGGCAAGGAGCACCGGTCTTGATCTGGCCAGTACGGAGACCGACGACCAAGTCAGCAATGGTGGTGTCTTCGGTTTCACCAGAGCGGTGGGAAACCATGACGCCCCAGCCGGCGTTCTGTGCGTCCTTGGCGGCCTGGATACTTTCGGTGATGGTACCGATCTGGTTGACCTTCAACAGCAGGGCGTTGCAGGCCTTCTTTTCAATGCCGGTCTTGATACGCTCAGGGTTGGTGACCAGCAAGTCGTCGCCGACGAGCTGGTAGTCGGAGGTAGCCTCGAGGTTGGCCCAGTTGTCCCAGTCATCCTGGTCAAAGGCGTCTTCAATGGAGACGACGGGGTACTTTTCGGCAAAGGACTTGTAGAGGTCAGCGAGCTGCTGGCCGGTGAGGTGGTTGGCAGGGTCCGAGCTGGGGTTCTTGAAGTCCAAGTCGTACTTGCCATCCTTGTAGAACTCGGAAGCGGCGCTGTCCATGCCGATCTTGACCTTGCCGGTGTAGCCGGCCTTCTCGATGGCGGTCACAAGAAGTTCCAGACCCTCCTTGTTGTCCTGAATGTTGGGTGCGAAACCACCTTCGTCACCAACGTTCGTGGCGTCCTGGCCGTACTTGTCCTTGATGACGCTCTTGAGCGTGTGGTAGACCTCAGAGCCCATCTTCATAGCCTCGGTGAACGAGGAAGCGCCGGTGGGCAAGATCATGAATTCTTGCATGGCCAGCTTGTTGCCAGCGTGCGAGCCACCGTTGATGACGTTGAAAGCGGGGACGGGCAAGACGAACGGCTTCTTGGAGTCAGAGAGGTCGGCAAAGTGCACGTAGAGTGGCACGCCCTTCTCGCCAGCACCAGCCTTGGCGACGGCAAGCGACACGCCCAAAATCGCGTTGGCGCCCAACTTTTCCTTGTTCTTGGTGCCGTCCAGCTTGAGCATGAACTCGTCGACGGCCTTCTGGTCGACAACGGACAGCTTGGATTCGATCAGGGCAGGGCCGATGACCTTGTTGACGTTCTCAACGGCCTTGAGGACACCTGAGGTGGTTCATGCCTGGTGAGCAAAAACCCGCGCTTTCCCGCGATTCTCCCTTCCCTTCCTTCCCCCTTGTCCCTCTTCTCTTCTTACCTTTGCCGACATAGTCGGTCTTGATCTTGTCACGGAGCTCAAGGGCTTCATAGATACCCGTGGAGGCACCGGAGGGGACGGCGGCGCGGAAGACACCCTTGGCAGTGGTCACCTCGCATTCGACGGTGGGGTTACCGCGAGAATCAAAGATTTGGCGAGCGTGGACTTTGGTGACAGACATTTTGGTGGAGAGTATAAAAAGTGGGAAAAAGAAGAACGATAGCGGAAAATTTCAGAAACTCAGCATTTTATATGGGATCTTACACCCCCCCCCCCGCCTTTCTTGCTGGTGTCTCGCTCTCTCGCACGCGCTCGCGCCTCCTAGAAAAAAATAAACGCGATGACGCCGATAGAAACCCATGCGGGCTTTAGTACGATCGTCCCAAGTTTTTTTTATCGATGATCATCTAAGTCTCTTTTTCTGTCTCCCGCATTGTTGGACCACCTTTGCTCCTCTTTTTGACATACTGTATGGACCCGTTCAACCGTCCCATCGTATTGCATAGGACGCGTCATTGCCTTTATGCTTTATGCCGACGCATATATGTATGCATTTCAGACAGCGGCACCTACTGAAGAAGAAGAAAAATAAGTTGAAGCGGGATATATCCATAAACAGGACTTAGATACCATGCACCAATCACATCTAAAGATCATATTTATCTGCTGGAGATAACACGGACTTTTTACCTTAAGCACTGGATAGCTTGCTATATTCTTCTTGATCTCCCGCGATAGCGCACAGAAAAATCGAAACAAGGGCCTTCGCGTGGTTTTGATGCGACACCATCTATCATTGCCGATCGTGCTTTACCACATCATGACTGTTGCTGTGTTGCGGTCACACAAGAAACAGCGTGACTCACTCCCATAGTATAGAGTAACGCCACTCTACATTAACTGCTGTTTCATATTTAGCATTGTTGCTGGTACTTAATCGGCAGTAACTAATTGTTTAACTCCTTCATGTTGCCTTTCTCTTTTCTTTCAATGTCCATCGAACGCGTGATATCTTTATGGAAACATCTCTCCAAATTGATCATGCAACAAAATCAGCCTTTCTTTCTCGACAGTAGATATGAAGCTTGAGCTTTCCGCACATATGTGTAAAACAGGATGGAAGTAAACAAAGTTGTATTTCGGCAAAACAAACAAAAAACGAGTTCACATGACAAATATACCTATTTTTTAGGCGTCTTCCTCCTTCTTTCTCTATTTAGCAGACGGGCTTAAAAAGACTCAAAGGCCATAAACGATATATTGCAATCTTGTCCATGTTATATCTTGTGGATACGCTTATAGGTAAACGCATATTGTAGACAGGGTTGATGCAAGGTTTATGCGTATGATGTGATGTTTCACCGTGGCAACAAAAGAGGACTTTGCTAAGCAACGGATAGTGCATAATGCATTGATCAACGAGCGAATCTTATCCTTTAATCGATCTGAGCAGAAATCCTTTACTATTTGAATTGTACTGCCTTGGCTGCTACAACTCTATGCTCCAGCTAGTATCACGTCTACAAAGAGCATATACTCATACTGCCTTGTAAAATACAATTAATTGCATGGAATCTAACAGAACAACGGTTCTATTTGACATATGTGTCAGTACGGAAACTATATCAAGTAATGTGCTGCAGGCTATTACCACAAGAACGTATGAGCCTCCATTAATCGTGATCGTCATATGCATAGGATATAACCAATTTCCGCTGTTGCCTTCAGCGCTAGTTGGTGTCACTTTAATGACGACGTTCAATGCTCATTGTTAACTGAAGGAATATGCATACGTATTCTTTGGTTGGCCACAATTGTAAATAAAGCAGCATAACGCGTTTTAACGTTATGCGACATTTGCATCTATAAAGTATATATGCACATAGCGCACCATGATAGTTACGAAATAGTAAAAGCTATGAAGTAGATATATACGGATCCTTTCGTGTAAGTCATTTCCACACAATTTATAATGGTCATAACTGTGCAATTTCTCCTCATCTACGTACGTCGTCTTCTTTTACTACGAACAGTAGCATAATCACTCGTGGCAAAAACCCACCTCAGGGAGGGGGGGAGTGTTCTGAAGCCAATTATGTATTTAAGGAAGGTACAAGTACGCGCAAAACTTGATAATACATTTGTCAATTTTCTTTGAAAGCGCGCATCTGTGCAATAAATCATATTCAACATTAAGTTCAACCATCATTACGAACTAAAAGGCTTTCTTCCCGCTTTCCTAAAGGCTTAAGCCAAAGACCATGGTGCTACATCCTCATCTAAAGCATATATGATGAAATATAACTTGCACAAAAGAAAACCATAAACCACCACCATCAAAAAGCAAAAAGTTGTAGATACAGCAGGTATAAGGAGAAAACGTATGTATTCGATTACTACGGACTGCTTTAAATAGTTAGCGAGTCCTAACAAGGCGGATCATCCAAACAATATAAGTGGAGGTTATACTATATGGCTCTTTGCAATGGGGGGAAAAGGAGAATTAAAACAGCGTCCGCAAAATATTAAAAACTAGGGTAGAGCTAGTCTTTGTTCTGTGTCTGGACGACAGTGCCTGTCTGCTCCTTGCTGGCAAGGACACCGACACCTTCGCCAAGAGCACCGTTGACACCCTGAGTAGTGATAGGGAAAAAATAAATGAAGGATGAGCGTCAACGTAGATAGATGTGCACATTGATCATGGTAAGCATGAAATAGAGGGAGAAGGTCAACAAATGCTACTTACGACAGTGTTTTGGCCGTTGTTTGTAAGTTGGGCTGCAGTGTTGTCAGCGGATTGGTATTGGTTGTCCTTAGCTTGATTGGCGCTGGCGGAGACGGCAAGGACAGCGAAAAGAGCGAGGATGTAGGAGGCCTTCATGATTGATTGATTGAGATTGCTTGGTGTGATTGATGAGATAATGTTCGATGGCTAGTCGATACCTTGTGTTTATATATCTTTTTTTTTGACGTTCAAATTCGTTCTCATATACGTTCAAATTCGTTCTAATATAACGTCAAAGTTTGGCCAGTTTGCTGAGCTTATTACTTTGATGAGCTTCAATGTTGTTGTTCGAGGAGACACATGCAGGACGGGGTCAACGGGAGAGAGAAAAAGACGCTTGGGCATACACATTATTGGATGAGGCTGTTTACCCCGTTTAAAGAGAAAAAACACTCCTTAATCATCTTGCTGATAATAGAAAAGGAGTCTCCGTTGCCATGGCTCGTTTAGATCCTTCAAGAAGGATGGGGCGCAGAGCAACTTACACGCTCCGCTCTACCACTACTATTTTCACCCTTTTTTTATGCACACACAAGAAGGGGCATGTGTCTATCATCGTCATCGTTCTTACTGCGCAATTAGGACTCGGAGTCGAACTATTCTTTGTACATGAACGTAACGGATGAACTTGAATCGCCTACACCTCTTCTCTCCTTTTCGAGAATCAAAGATTTGTGAGCAGCTCTCAGAAAGTCTAGATCCTCAAGAAGCAGTTCCCACCCCTTTGTACAGTACTCGGATATAATTTAGCGGAAACAACGTCTTTAGGAAATTCATATTTCATGGCAGCAGGAGGTTTTTACACGGCTTAAAGGAACAAAGAAATGGCGCACTATGTTTTTACAACCTGTTGCACTATATGGAGTTACCAAAATGAGAACTCTGCTCACTCGGCATCGAATGATGTTATGATCTTTATTTCATGCAGGGGAATCTTTCTAAATGCAGCTTACGTATAGCTATTGCACAAATCAGTTACTGGGCTACTACTGCATAGTATGTACTACAGTCCAGTCACACCAAGGAGACGTCAAAGTGAAATAATGACTCTCGAGTAACAGGTCCTCCCGAAATCCGTCAGAAGAGCGAGCAAACGCAGGATGGCCATCTTGGAGAACCCGCAGTCAAACCTCTTTTTCTGAATAGAATCTACTTAGCAGTACATGGTTTCTTTTTTACATAATGGGATGTCATACCGATTGACGGCGGAAGCGACAAAAAAAGAAGTACTGTATGTACATTGTGTATGTATCGATTTTTAGCTACTAGTAGATACTCTTCTGTAATACACTTTGCAAATCCAGTTATACACCCATTTCAAGCATTCCTTTCTATTTCATTCATGTTTCTCCGGTCTGCATCCCCCTTTGCTTCTTTGTCTCGTGTGATTATCCCATCGAAGTTGAATGGTCTTGATGACTGCGAATATGTGCTTGGACAATGCATCTATGACAAGAGTGTGGTTGTGTAACTTGGCGGTTGTTAATATCATTTTGCAACAATCAGTACCGTCCGTGTAAGCTCCTGTAGCCCTACTGAGTGACAAAGAAATGCAAGTATCGATATAAAGTATAACCTAAAGTCCTTTGCAATAACTGTTATTGGAGACTGACGATTTTATGTTAAGGATAGCGGAGAAGTTTGTATAATAGAGAAGAGCAAATTATCATCTTTGATGTGGAATGTTGTAAATATGTTTATTATGCTATTACTACTATGGACTGCATCTTTACAGATCCAAACAAGGCGGATAATCCAAACAATAATATAATAGACAAGACAATGAGGAATTATACTATGCTATGGCTTTTTGCTGGATAAACAAATGCAAAATAGCATCCGCAAGAAAAAGGGTAGACCTGGTCGACGAATTACAAAGTTGATAATCTACGCGCCTTGCGACTGGGAGATTTGGACATTCGACTCGTCGGAAGTGCCGACTTGGACTCCTTCCTGGGCAAGGTTGTTGAGACCCTACAGCAGCATTCAAAGAAGCATATTTTAGCACAAAGAAGTAGTACAATGTATGCATCGTAGGTTTTTGTAGCCCTAAAGTATCAAAGAGCGAGAGAAAGAAGCAAGAAACTTACAATGGTGTTGCCACTGGCATCGTTCACTCGTGCACCGTTGTTGTTGGCTTGCTGGATCTGGTTGCCGCTGTGCTTGGTCTTATCATTGCAGGCGCTGACAGAGACAGCAAGGACGGCGAAAAGAGCGAGAACTTGTGAGAACTTCATGTTTGTAGTGTGGCTTTGTTTGAGTGGATATGGGAAAAGACTAACGCTTCATCCATGAGTCGCTTGGTCCATTTATATATTTTGCACTGCCAAGTCAGGGGTTGACCCAAGAAGAGCTACTTGCAAGCTCTATAAGCAATCGTAGGCGGGTTGTATATCTTGAACGGACAAACCCCCTTTTCTCTCTTCTTGGATCCGTGAAAAACGTCGACTCCTTTTCTTCTTTCATAGTCTATTTCTCCTCCCAGTCCCATTCATTTTCCTCTTCCGCCCTATCCAATCCGCTATTTGCCCCCTATGTTATCGCCTTAAATTTGCACCCAACAACAAGGATGGCGCCGAGAATAGATACTCTTTTGCACGCTACTTACCTTCACCCCTATCTTTGACAATCCTGGTGAGCAAATACTACCACGCTGATGCATATTAATGTGGACGAGTCTTGACCTCAGAGGAACCAACAACAATGCGCTTGACTTTTTTTTTTCAACCCAGCCCATCACGCCATATCGCATTCTTGTCCTTACAGAAATATCGGTTCTATGCGCAATATGTGGCACCCGCCAGTCACTAATTGGCACACGCATATGCGATTTGCCAACATGGTCGTTAAGGGGACATTACGGAGGCGCGGGACTAGTTCTACCCATTTCGGCTGTAAGAATGCGTTTTACTACATACTCGTTTTCCTGCTGCAAGCAAAAAGGGGGAATTCGAGATGCCTTGTTTTCGAATAGTAAGAAGTTTCGACATACTCTCCCTCCTTGGCCAACAAAAAAAAAACGACGAACAGACATGATCATAGTATCCTATGCAGAATTAAGGAGACCTTTCCTTTGTGTAATGGATGTTGTGGTAAAGAAGAGGAATGAAAAAAGACCAAGAACTAGAAGGGTCTGGGCCGATATATCGTACTGATAAAGAGGAGTTTATGACTGATGAAAGGTGTATCGTTACTCTTGTTAAATTTTCTCGCCGATTCTCGACCGAGAATACATGGTGGAAAGATGTGTTCACAACGATTTGTTATATCTACGTGATAGCAACGCACCGGTATCATGTCGACATATATTTGAAATGCGCTCATCTGCTTGGGTGGGGATGATCAGTCGAGCCACACACTACGACGCGCGGTCACATGGGTTTCCTAAACTTTTGAGCACACCTCGCATTTTTTTTTAATTATTTGCCAAAAACTTTAAAAAATGACGCTACAGCAACATTTCATTCAACAAGCGCGTCGTCATGTATCCACCACCACACAAGCAAAGCTACCAACAGCAGTCATTCCAAAAATGGCTCGTCAAGTAACGCGTTTAGGTTTCGGCGCGTACCGTGTGTCTAAGGGGCAAGGCAAGCACGAGCAAGCTTTACGGCAAGGGCTTCTAGCAGGAATAAACATTGTCGATACCGCTTCCAACTTCCAGAATGGTAATAGGAACAGTTGGATCCTTTCGCTCGCACGTACTCCACCAATGCCCTCCTCCATTCCAACTTTACTCAACTCGTCAATATTTTTATTTTAGGATCGTCCGAGGCATTGATTGGCGACACTGTGCAGGCAATGGTGGCGTCAGGTGAAATGGATCGAAACGCAAGTAATAAGCACTAAAACTGTTTATATGTTGCTTTTAAAAGAATAAGATTAAGAAATTTATTGAGAGGAAAAGCAGGCTAAATTACTTTATCGCATGTATACAGAACTTGACGGTAGTGACAAAAGCGGGCTACTTGTCTGCTACCGACGTTGAAGGCTTCGACGAAAACAAAGACTACGTAAAAATCAATGACAAGAGTTTCCACGCCGTGTCAGCCAAGGTCATTGAAAGCCAGATCTCAAAATCGTTAGAGAGGCTCAAGACGGATAAACTCGATATCTTTATGATCAATGGCCCGGAGCGCATGTTGATGGCAAAGAATAGGGTAAGACATAATAGAAAAGCAACTTTTATTGGGAGTATTGATATGCTGAAAGGGGCTTGCTTGTTTAGGGTTATAGCTCCACCCAATTATACAAAGATCTAGGCGAAACTTTCAAATATCTCGACGCACAAGTGGCTAATGGTAAGCTAATGAAAGATGACGAGTCTTCTCCTGGAATTGCATTACTAAAAGTGGATGAATGATCACCCTTCCAGGTACAATTGGAGGATATGGCTTATGTTCAAATACCATGGCGTTACCATCAGCAGTGGACCATGTCTCTTTATCTCAAGTACTCGATGCTTGCTCAAAACCTGACAATTTCGTTGCTGTGGAGGCACCTTTTAACATTTTTGAGCGCGAAGTAGCCGTTGCTGATGGTAGCAAAACTGTGAGCGATATCGCCAAGGTAGACTACTACTTTAAAATAGTATTTAAACAGGTGGGATGTGTGTAAAAAAGAGCTTGTGTACTGATGACATTTTATCAAGGAGAACGGCATCCACCTAATGACCAATCGTCCTCTAAACGCTATCGCAAATGGACAAATCCGCGTATTAGTGAATCATGCACTGGGTGGCGGTGATACCGAAGGGTCGCGTTCAAGTGAGTTTTTCCACAGGTTGTGGATTATGGGATCGTTTACATGCGTGACCTGGAGAAGCATTAAACTAATGTTTTCTTTCGCAAAGGTGAACGTGAACTGATGGATAAAATGTCAAAGTCATTCGATAAAGTTTCGACCTTGGAGTCAGATATGCTTTCTGAATGTAAGTTGTTCCGTTCAAGCAAATTATTTGTTGTGGGGTGGTTCAACTATTTGCTAAAAATAGCTCGTTTTTACCAATGTACAGTACCTCTACAAGAGGATAGCCTAACTGCAAAGTTTGTATGGGGTCAGGTAAATGGCGCAGTAATTCTTTTTTTATATGCAAGGTGCAAGGGGAGAGAAATAAGGGTCGAGTGGACAAATTGCTTATTAACGAAAGAATGTAATGAATAGGTCCTTTCCGAAAATCTGTCACGTCTATCTCAAAACCATTTTGCAGCACGGCACTACTTGTCTCAGCAAGTATTGCCAGCTGTCGAGAAGGACATCAAGATACTAGAGAACTATGCCGCCGAGCTTGAAGACGATCGAGTGCATGCATTTGATGATTGGATCAATGAATATCGCGAGGTAAATAAGGGGACAAAAAGAGGGGTTGAATTTCGACGGCTGACTGTTTCTTTTTGCATGTATGCATGGCATGCATTACAGAGTGTGCGCGTTTTGGCAGATGATATTGTGGGATATGCATACATTGACACGCTGCGCAAGAATAGCGAGCTGGACCGCATCTTGAACGCACTCAGTCCTACTCTGAGCAAGCAAAACGGACACGGTTTATACTCGCCTTTGTCGGTCAAGGTACTACGACTCCTACTAGCGCACGAACAAGTCGGAACTGTATTCACCGGAATGCGCGACCCGATATATGTACAAGACGCGTTGAAGGCCGCAGAAGAAAGCCAGACCAATCCGCTCGGACAGGATGACATTGACGAGATATGGAGATGTCCAATTTTTGTATAGAACGTATTGTAAAGAATTAGAGTATGTAAAACAAACTTTTTATTATCACTTTATGTGTTTTCAATGAGCGCTATATTTTGGTTTTTCTCTCTTTTGCTGAAAAGGAAAGGAATGAGGATGTGGGTAACAACAATGACGTAATGCTCTGTAAGTAGTAAGTGGTAGTAGTAATAGTAGAGGGGATGTGTTTAGTAATAAGAAGAGGGGCTAGGAGGGAAGTATGAATCTATTGAGGTATCGATGTTTATGATCGATGGCGTTTATTGTAGGATCCGTTATTACCCATGCCATCGTCTGGTCGATCGCGTTTTGCATCCATGATGAGAGAGCGGAGGACCTTGTTCTAGACAACAATAACAGTATTAATAATAGCAACAGACATCGGATCAATCTTTAATTGCTAGCGGAAAAGGCAAACAGAAAGCAGGGGTGCAATAAAAGTGGGAGCGAGAGAGTCTTACCTCGATGCGCAAGTCGTGGACTTCAGAGGCTAGGGTATCTTTCTTTTCACATGCAGCACGTAACCTTGCAATTTCATCTCGAAGTGAACTGTTTTCTTGCTCTAGGCGCTCCCAAGGTTGTGGTAGTCGTTGATGATGGCGTTGATGATACGGTTCTGTAGTGGAGGGTTGCGACGAAGACGATGACGGTGAAGAAGAAGAAGAGGAGGAGGAGGAGGGGGAGGAAGAAGCTCTAGCAAATGGTTGAATAGGGACAAGATCGGGAGATTCAGAGACAGGCAGGGTGGATAAGACGTTGGGCGACGGTAGCAGATTCGCAGGAGGTGGCGCTGCAGGAGGAGGGTGTGGATAAGCTTGTTCTGCTAGTGGCTGAGAGGCTGGATGGGGAATGTCCAGCTCTGGTATGAAGCATCGGCGTGGCGTTACCTTTTGCTGGTGCTGTCGATGATGATGTTGAGAGCTCACGTTCGTTTCATGGTTGACTTTTTTGGAGCTGGCGTTCGTACAGGCTGACCCGCCCTCTGCGCGCTGGTGTCTGTTCAGGGCATCTAAACGAGCAAAGGACCGAGAACACGATTTACATACGTAGGGTCGTTCTCCAGTGTGCAACTTTTTGTGTCGCTTCAAATCGTGCTGCCGGCGGAAATGATGGTTGCAGATCTCGCACTAGATAGTGTGTGTTGGTGTGATATAAACAAAACAAAGCAGTGGATGATTGGTGCAAAGCTTACCTGGAATGGCCGTTCTTGAGAATGGGTCGCCAGGTGCGACTTGAGATTGTGCGGACGAGTGAAGGTTTGATCACATTCACCGCACATAAAGCTTTTATCCGCATTTGCCGTGGTGCTGCTGCTCGTGTTACTCAACCGCTTATTAGCGCCATCGCTCTGTGCACCGCCTGAAATAGCGAAAATGACGCTGCCGCTGCTGCTGCCGCCGCCCCTACCACCGCTCCCATTACTTTCCCTCCTTGCTGATAAAGGTAGCGGAAATCCGTTGACTGGTGTTACTGGTGTCGGTAAAAAGTCTTGCTCGTCTTGATGATCATTGTTGAGTAGTGCTGGGATCGAAGACGGGTCATGCTTTGTGTGCTTGTTGTTGTCTTTTGGCGAATGCGAAGGTGAATAATAATGGTGTTTGTAAGAGTGATGCACCGCAGTCGCAGCAGCAGCAGCAGTTGTTGTTGTTGCTGCTGTTGGATGCAATGGAGGACTATCCATTATATTTGTCAATGACATGTTCGATCAACAACAAGTGGAGAAAAGCTCTCTCAGTAAAAGGGCGAGTGCTAAAGAAAGTATGTGTGAATAAGTAAAAGAAGAGTAGGAGGAGCAGCAGAGAAGAGAAGAGCGTCGTCGTGTTGGGCAGCACAACACAGCACGCGGAAAATGAGCTGTGGATGGCCCTTTGAGATTTTAGGATCCGCCCACTTTTTCCAGCACAAACTCAGGCCTCTTTTATGTTTTGCCTCTACACCGATTTAAACATGCAGGGTTCAGCCTGTCTCTGTGGCGACCGGCAGGAAGCCTGTCGTTTTAACGTAGACTGGAAATTTTGAGTCGATAATCTGCTCCTTTTTTGGGGATAACTGGCGAGGGTGAGAGGAGTAAGTGAAGGAGGTCAACAAGTTGGACCAGCAGGAGCAGCCGCAGGAAATTTCCAATCATGCTATTCGTTGTTTGGGTAACCCTGAGGCACCGCATTTGTGGCTTCTGAACTCGGCGGCGCCACAGTGTTGCCCGTCGCAATGATAATCGTGTAACGTTGAACAAGTCCTTTTCTTTTTGCTTTCTCTTGGGTCAAATGACTTGCGGCTTCATTACTCTCTTTCTAACATAAATGGAAGTCGCCAACGTTTCTGCCCTGTCCCTCGTTATCTTGGGGCGTGTGTGTGCGTCGAAACCTTTTCCTTTTGTTGCCACCGCCGGAATATGTACACGCCATCTTAAGTTTCTTTTTTTAAATCGTGTACTCTTACTTGAGTGCTAAGCACGCACATGAATGCAGTATATATCCAAAGGAAAAACACAAAGAAAGAGCTCCTGTATGCATGTTTGCTTGCATGCGGGTATACGCTGCGTGGCTGAGAGCTACATACATCTCGGGCCAACTCCCACCCGGGAGGACGGCAGTTTTTTCAAACATGCTGGAACTCCATCGAGCGGAAAAGGTTTATAGCAGTAGGGGTACCATACTATGGCAGCACGGAAGTTGCGTTAACAGCTTCTTTCTAAATCACGTGGCTTGCCATCATAGAATAAACACCTCAAACTTACGCCCGAAGCACCGCTTGTACATAACCACGCTACGACGCGAGTGTCTAGATTTGACTACTTATGCACAGCCAAACCAATCAAGTTATCATCTAGCACATAGCAAGTTTACCATGAAAACATAAGAAGAGGTTAGTATCTTGATGTTCGTATTATAGCCAAATTTCGGGGCATTACAATGCGACACTACTAAGCAGCCAACTCTAGGATCTGACTAACCACCAGAGATGATAAGAAAATGTTCAGCAATCAACGTCATTATGATAAATGTATACCTTGAAAGCCACTGATACCCTCACACAAGTAAGCCGAGGTAATTAACCAAAGCAGACGCCATAGTGTCAGCCAGCATCTATTGTCAGATTCATTTTAGTACAAGGGATCCCGTATTGCCTTTCTATTCCGTGGTTTCTCGGACCTTGACTTTTGTCAGTAACGTTCTTCATAATAAAATAGGCAATGATCTACAGATACGCGTGCTATGATGCATTCTTTTGTGTAATCGAGCCTTTTCATTTCATTCGACAAATCATCTACCACTACTCGTCCACTTGTTCGTTCAAAAAGATCACATGGGATCTAAAATTGACAGGAAAAGTAAGTGATTGGTGGCAGTTTTTGACGATGGCAACTAGTTTCACTGATGTTTCTCTTGATAATGTATCATACGCTGGCATATCCTGAAAAGAACCTGCATATAATATTAGCAACTTTTGTGATACATCAAATAATACTCAATATTTCCTAGTATGCACCTATAAATAACATTCCCATTAGCATTCAACGTCATTTATGCCTGCAGATCAAGCAACCATTGACATATCTATTTATTGACATGGTCCTTTTGTTTGTTGACTTTAAGAGGAGGGACTAATACTTAGCATTCAGGCAACACCGTAAACCTGAGTTGGTCTAGAATTTGAAGAAAAATACCTACGATACCGACAACCATCATAAACCTCGTTTTTTTACAGTCATGTCAGAATGAAAAGTCGCTGATTTTGAATTGGATGTCGTGTCCAAAAAACTGCGTGCCCAACTGATGTCGACTGATCCCAAAATAAAGGCGTGTTCACGTGTTATCATGCATACGCGACGCGCGATATGGAACAAGTATTCATGATATATGAGATAGGAAATGCGACAGGTTTATTGTAGTGAGTGGTAGGTGGGGCAAGGAAGGATAAATCCAGAAAACAAAGGTGAGGGTTGTTATATGAAAACAAGAAGAAAAAAAGGGTGAGAAGGATATTTATTGTACAGATTTGTTCACAGCTGGTGGGTCTCTACATCGATAGGAAGGAGAAGCCCTACTATGGCACGGCGCTATTGATGAAGTCGCTATTGCAACGCACAAGGGCCCGACAAAGCGCTTCACTCTCACTTAGGGCGTCCCGGGCTGCATCACAAGACTGACGGCGAACAGGACGACACCAGTCCGACGCTTCCTTGGCCAAGATTTACAAGATAAAGAAAACAGAAAGAAATACGCCTTGGCTCTTTTTCTGGGGAGTTGCTCTACGATACGTCACAGATAAGAAAAGTCACAGTCTGGGATTATCTGCTATCAATGACATTTGAGGTCTTTTTGTAAAAATCGTTGAGCATCTTTCACGTTAGCCGGGATTCTGACAGACTGCTCTAAATGAGCTTCAAGTTTACTAACTAAATTTTTTCTGCACATTTCTCGACAAAGCAATCAACCGATCATATCTGTCACTGTGGCTCAGATCGCAATGGGCCATGTCCAGTGCATTCTCACAGTGTTCGCCGTAGAATAGGCAACATATGTTTTAACCATGTGTATTTGAATATTACTGCTGCAGCAGTTTGCTTACTTTGAAAGCTACGGATAGTTTGTTTCCGTAGACCCTACTGCGCCTACAATTTGCGTCTGTGGCTCGAGCACTCATCGTAGGCGTAATCATAGAGAATGCCCACTTAGCCCTATCAACCGCGGTACTGTCTACTTACTAATTTTTGGTCATAATGCAATTTTCGCTGAAGATTACTGATAATCCTCCTCCTATACTCCCTATAGCTACTACCTCGCCACCATCACCTGCGCCTATGATCAACAATTCGCCTCCACCCACTTCTCCTGTTGTCTCTGCCTCACCTTCACTAGGGTTTCGGGTTTAGAGCGTGGGACGCCTTAACGGGAGGATCTCTACCCTTGATCCTCCTGAACGATGTCGCTCTTTACAAGCTTATCGGAAATTATCCGCTCGCTAACTATGCCCCGCCTATATCTATTCATCTTATCATGTTACCCATCACGCCATATATTTTCCCATCTTTCTGTGTTGATCATATGTCTCAGTCCCACTATTATCATGTATGCTTTCTTATACTCCCTCCAATATACAGTAGTAGCTCCTTACCATCTCATTGCTATATTTTACTTATAATGAATGCTAAGTCAGAGGACCGTAGCTAGCATTCAAGGCCCTCTTTGTGGTATTATAGCCCAGAGTGACTTGTGTTGCTAGGTTGGATAGCACCAAGATACATGTCCCCCGCATGCAGATAGCGCATATATATATTCTATGGTTCTCAATCAACTGAACAATGCTCTCTTTTTCTGCTAATTTTCCTTTTGCCACCGTTTTGGCAACCGTTACGAACACGAGCGAACTCAAAACGTAATATCAAGAGAAGCCACACCGATCGTTATAAGAATGGTCTAATATTTACGGATATTATTGTAGTCTTTACAGTATTAGTATATATCACTTGTATTCTGCTTTAAGTCGTAAAAGCTTGTATTTGATTCGTTCATGGTATCTACTCGTTCCTCTCGTCCTAGTATATGATTACATGCAATACGTTCCTCATTCGTTATCTATTTATTGCTAGACCAAATCGCCTGTCTTTATATCTTACGGGAAATTTATGAGTTGGAACATCGCAGTTACAAGATAGGCCAAGGCTCCAGTTTTTAAAGCCGCAGTGGAAGAGTTGACACAGAAGCGTCTATAATCAATGCTTACTATCTAAATACTGGTTTTTTCCTCTTTCAATCTTTGATTGAGCTCTTATTTTTGGCAGACTTCATTTTTATTAGCGAGTGTTTATTTTAAAATGCTTTAGCATATAACATCAATGTCGGAAAGTATGATTACAGAGGGCCCTCTTTATATGCCTCAACATGATAACATTTAATCTATTAAACATGAGTATTACTAGGGGCACTCCAAAAAAGTGCTTGACAATCCATTTTTCCTCAAATAAACCAAATAGATACAAAAAAATAAACAGTTGCTCTATAAATATACTAACAAAGGATTATTAAATGAAGAAGAGTATTTGAAGTGTTGCAATTGCCATGATGGCGTAAGTTGTAGGCGTTGATAAACGTAGAAGTGTAATCAAAGAAACACAATTTCCATTATAAAAAGTAGATATGTAGCTATTTAATATACAAGTTAAAAGTTGAACGTATTGCTACGTTACCATCCATCCTGTTCCTTCTCAAATTTACAGCATGCTTGATAATACTGACTATACCAGTTACATGAAAATTCATCGTCAAATTACTGGGCACAAGCTGTTTACTCAACCGAATCAAGACTCATTGTTGTATCCAGAGGATCGGGACATCAATTAAATTCCACAAGGACAATTTCTCTATATGAATAACTAGTAATAAGAATATTATGAACTGTCTCTTTCTCTCGTAATAAAAACTTGACCGTTAAGAGTCTCACGAATTATCTCGTCCCATTTCCGATCCTCGACAAAACACTCATTATCGGAAACAGTGGCTATCGCATACGTTTTCATCAAACAAGAACTAGAACAATCACCACTCTTCGGCTTCGAAGAAAGAAGATATGTGCGGTTGCCAAGGAGATGCGTTAAAAGCGAATCCGAGCCAATACTTAACATGGATCTTTTGGATCAAGATCATCGGTTGGCAATATTAGTTATCTGAAGGAGTATTTGATAATTATCATACTGCTAGTTTAAATGTTTGTTTTATTTATGGAAGGATGGATTGACCAGCGCCATAAGGCATACGCTCGCTTCCCTGCGATACGAAATTGTCGATGCTTGAATGGTAATTTTACAGAGGGGTAGTAAGACAATAAGAAAGTGGGAAAATAAATAGAAAAAATGGCAGAGGAATGTTTAAGGTAATCACAGAATGAGCGGGAGAGAGCGAGATGATATAAGCTAGAAGCAAGGTGAGAATTGGATTACAAAAGTAGACGTATATATCAGTAGTAGTGAACATGTAAAGGTGTCCACCATCCTTATTGGCCATTGTCGTAGCAGCAGCAGGGTGTTTCAATCTACATCCTCATGTCTCTCCGTTGCATCACCGGGGCGTATATACATTATTGAACTGAAACGAATAACTCATCGCTGGAAAGAAGGACACATGAAAATCACGACAGAACAATGAAAGATTTATGCATCTGTATGACGCTTTAAAAGCTTCTGCGATGTGTTTTGACATTAATCATCCAAAACGATATCCAAGCATATCCAAGCAAAACTCGTGATGAGTGATATACGACTACCGGCATAACATTCAAGTCCTATTGTGGATAATAGAGTGAAAGATATACATCTGTATGACGCTTTGATAGTTTCTGCGATGTGTGTTTGACATTACTCATTCAAAACGATAACTAGGCAAGACTCATAATGGGTGATATACGACTACCGACATAACATTTAGGTCATATGGTGGGTGATAGAGTAAGTGTTATTGTGACAAATAGCAACAAGAACACAACAATGATGTAGTGTATTCACGGACCTACAAGTCTGTTGAGGAGGCTGTGCTTAGCAGGTTACGGCTTCGGAATGTTTGCTTATTGTTTTTAACTCGGGCTGCGTACACGTCTGAACCAAGGAAACAGGTGGGTATGACTGCTACTACTACAAGATACAGCCCAAGAGAACATAGAGCGAATAAGAAGTCGTATTGAAAGCGTACATACACAAAAGAAGGCAGTAGTGAAGAGGCTATGGAAGGAAAGCGTTTAATCAGCAGGAGAAAGGGCAATGCATGGGTTTGCTGCTGTTTGGAGAATGGTGATTGTGTGTATGTGTGAGAGAATACAGACCCAAAAAAAAAGAGCGGACAGGAGATGGAACGTTTTCATCAATCAAAGCTGTGACATGCACTTCAGTGCCTCTGTCACATTATAAAAATCAATCAAAGCTGTGCGTCTTCCCTCAATCTTCTCATCTCTCTTTCCTTCATCTTCCACTTTCAACCCTTGTTTTACTCTACTACTACCTCTTGATCTCAATACCCAAACAGTGCTTTGAGCAACACATTACGCACACTTGTACCCAATATCTCTTTGTCTATAACTTCTTGTAAAAATACCAGCACAAAAAATGTGGAAATATCTCCTTGGCAAGGTTTTCGTGACCACCGGCGGCAAGGCTCAGAACCAACAGCAAGCGACTAGTGATAGTTATACGACAACGATGGCGACAGCGGTCGAAGCACGACCTAGTCAACCTAGTGGTCTGATGGGGCTGCTCGGCATCTTTGGCACCATGAAGCGACAAATTTTCGGCCCCTGCTATGATCCGTACCAGCGGGACCAGGTAGCACAAAAAAAACAAGAACAAGAAGAAGCGCGTGACGAGCGACCAACCAAAGGATGTTGGTCTCTTACCTCATTGATCGTGAACAATATCTCCACCATGGCCTATGAGCTCTTTTGGAACACAACATCAGCACAACCGCCGGTAGCGGTAACAAGTTTCAACGTAAAACAGCAACAGCATCACCATTCGCGACGTCACTCACTCTTCCGTGGCCGGGATATTGACTTTACACATTTCAAGACATCGTCCGCTTGGGAAAACAGAATGCAAGAGGCCGAACGGTCGATTCGTGGTATTTGTTTGCAAAGCCAACAACAGCAACGAGAGCACTATGACATTTTAAGAGATCCCTCGGCATGGGGCTTGCTTCCAGGTGTAGCCGAGAACTACCGACTTGCGGTCGAAGAAGAGGATAGCAGATGGGGCCTGGTGGACGAGAAAGATCTCGAAGTCTGCTTCTTGGTATGTATCTGTCTTTTTTTCAATATATCACATCTTCTAACAGCAAGTCTTCCCTTCTCACTCAAACAAACCGTGCTGTTTTGCTGCTTTCATAATATCATCAAAGGCACCCATGCCACCTCCGGAACCCAAACGCACTTACATTATCATCCGAGAAGTACCTACACCACCAGCTGTACCCGTAGGCGTACCTCACTATTACCAGCATCCACGCACTTATCGTCATCTTTTTCATGAAGCAGTAGTACTATCATAGCAGTACTAAAATAGGAAACCTTAGCCTTTTTCCTTCTTCTTTGTTAGATCCCCTCTTCTTTGCATACAATTTATTTTAGGACTTTATTAATCAATTCTCCACACGTCCACATCTGCACATACACACACACGTCCAATTAGAAACGCCAGAAGATCTATCAATCAATCAAAGAAACAGAAAAACCGAAACTACTGTAAAATTATACTTAGCTTTAATCTTTTCTTTACATATAATACCAATCAGCAAGAGCAACATACTGTACGTAAAATTCTGACTCTTTAATTTCATATCCACCCCATTCTTCTTAAGTTTACAGTATCATATATGATATTGTGTTGTAATGAGGAGAAAGCTGTGTGTGTATGTATGTAATGAGTGCACTATGTGCCACTCGTAGTAGTATACGAATCGGCCTGCCAACCCGCCTTCTTGTCTCTGTTAGCTGAATGTCTGCCTAGTAACAGCTCGGTTCTGTTAGAAGGCACTTGCAGTACATATCAAGTTTAGTTCGGGTCGTGTAGTAAAATACGAATTGGAATATTGTACAGTGTCTCTTGAGAAGCATATACGTAATTTGAACGATTCACATGGCCAGACCGCTATCTGGTCATTTACCAGTAGTAGTCGGGGCACAAGTAAAGCTACACAGCATTCAGGCGAATACGTACAGTAGCCGCTCGCTAAGCCGATCACTTTTCAGAATTACCGACCCGGTAAGCAGTGAATATCGAGCTTGCTCGGTAAGCCGATCACCGATCATTTCTCTGTGACATATCGGCTTATATAGACCAATAAAATCATAGTATTTCATCTCTTCATATATCTGAGACATGCGGGAGTCGAACAAGCGACCAAAATGGTTACTGTGTATATAGTATTAACAGACGAAGACCCCACTCATTATATCGGGCATCGAATTCGATAAGCCGATTATTCGCTAAGCCGATCACTTTTGGGTCATGACCGAGTTGATATTATCGCTATTACACTTTTGAAGATTGAAGACAAATTCAGTGATTTTACGATTTATTGAGAGACAAAAGAATAAACTGGTGCATTGCTATTACTACTTGTACTAACAATACTATTGCATTTCTCATATATGAACGAGTAAAAATTGAGCATCATCATAAGCTAATATAGCCCATGCGTTTTTTTCCTTTCTTTCGTTCCTCAGACTCCTTCTTCCTTTCGTTCCTCAGGATCGACTTCTTCTTCCTTTCGTTCCTCGGGATCAACTTCTTCTTCCTTTCGTTCCTCGGAATCAACTTCTTCTTCCTTTCGTTCCTCAGGATCGACTGCTTCTTTCTTTTGTTTCTTCGTATCCACTTTTTCGGCTGTCGATGCTGCTGGTGGCGCTGTTGTTGTTGGGGCTTGAGCTGACGATGACGACGAACCCGCATCCGCAGCCGCAGGCGAAGAAGATGTTGTTACTGAGGGTGATTTTCTCCCGCCTTGTCGATTCAACCGTATGTATTCAGAAGCCTGAACAGAAAGCTGATGTTTCATCAGGACTAGATAGTCGGCAAGGGGGTCTTCCGGGAGAAATATAGGATAAGGAGGTGGTGAAAGACAGTTCTCTAAATCTTGGGTAAAATCGAAAAGGTTTTCCAAAAACTGGTAACGATCACTGATCATTGATAATTTTTTGTTGGCGACCTTAAAATCCTCATTGGAGAGCTTGATGACTGTTGACAGAGTGGCTAACCAAGGAAGTAGTCTATGACATGTACAAGTTGCTTACCTATGAGTGGTTTCCTTGTTCTTCCTCGTCACGTAGTAACAATAGCATTTTGTCATGAATTATACGTACGTTTCCGCGACCTTTTTGCTGTCCAGAGTCGGCGATGCACTACCCGATCCGCGGGCTCTGGGAGATCTCTCCTCTTCTCCTTCCTTGTCGCCACGGTCCACTTGCTCGTGCGCGCGCTTGGAGCCTGCCCGCGACGGGAATTGCTGCTCAGGAGTACCTGCATTAGATTATTTGATTTTCTTTGTTAGTGAAAAAGGAAATCCCGTTGTTTGACGTTTCATTATAAACATTGTTGAGTAACACAAAGTGAACGATGAGACATACCAGAGGCAGAAGAGGTTGATAGTTCGCCAGATCCTCCTTCAATTGTTCAGAATGGAGTCGTGTTAGAATTAAGCTGGATTTTATGTCAGCAGCAGCATCCATTAAAATAATTGTACATACCTTGTCCCGGAACTGCGCGGCCTTTCCATTTGTCGGCGCGGCTTCGTTGCTGCTGAGCTCCTTTACCAGACTGACTTTCTTGGGTACGCTCTTGCTGTCCAGAATGCCCTTCACCCGTCTGCTCTTCAAGGGGCTGTCCTTCACGCTGTGGCGATCCAGGTTGCTGTGGAGTTGGTGGGCTTGCAACCTCTTGCTGCTGAGGAGAACTTGCTGACTCTGGCGTTGACTCTTGCGATGGAAAATATGCCATTTCAAGAGGATGAAAGACAGAAAGAGACGTTGGTGAGGCAAATAGATAGATGTAGAGTAGGTATATAGAAGGTGTAGTGTGTATATTATGAAATCGTTTTGCATTTGATATGCCAGTATTTATATACGGAGAGAAAGACGTCGAGACAATAGTACTGGCTTCTGGTAATAGCTTCGGGTATCGAGCAGACTCTTTGTTTTCAATTTATACCATGCAAAAGAGACGTGTTCCTTCTCGCTATTGTAGGAACTAACAAAGAAGCATATGCAAAGATTCGTTTTTCTGTTATCGTTAAATACTATCACAGCCTTTCAAAATGGGAAAGACCGCAGGATCCCTCTCTGTTGAACAGAGAGTAAAACCATATGCTTTCATTGTTATTGCGACCTTGTTTGTAAAAAAATAGAAGGAGTATATGTCGAAAACAAAGAGTAAAACAATATGCTTTTATTCTATTGTGACCTTGTTTGTAAAAATAGAAGTACTGTAGTATATGTCGAAGATTGGAAAAAAAACGAGCCACTGAGCACAACGATGCTACTCACTGATTGAGCTTTAGACTACATGCAGCTGTTGGTCGGCAGATTGAGCGATACATGCTCTATTATTGTTTAATATATAAGTCTGTTTTAGAATGCAGCACAATAAGGTCGATGGTTGTGGGCCATTGCTCTTCTCCTCCATTGGTTAGCCCTGCGGCGGCCTTGTCCCCATTGTCGTCGTTGTTACACAGAATAAACAATTTCTTAACACAATGCTAAATTTCGAGATTGGTTCTGGGCAAAACTTTACGCAATACCGCTGGGGTGTGCTATACTCCCATAATTGTAATGCCCGTGATTGCCCTCGAAGGGTGGGCAGTCTGTTGCGTTTTCGATTATGCGTACTGTCCATGGTAAATTCTTGCAGGGCACTGCTGAGTACATGAACATTTCTTTAGTCTTCTTTACTCCTCCAGCAAAAATTCGAATAATCTAGCAGCAGTTGTACAGTGGTCCCCCGCTTTTTGCAGCAGCAAAAGTGGGGAATTGCAAAAAGTGAGGATGAGTAATGAGATGTTATACAGACTGAGTCTATTATGTTAATCGAGTGTCAATGATAGTAAGCCAATTAAAAGATATCGGTGCTGTGCTGAGGCCACTTATTATAACTCAACTCTTATATAAAAGGCTGTCGTCAAGTGCTTCCTGTTGTGAAGCAGGGTAAACGGTCCGAGATAGTACAAAAAACTATCCGTGTAACTAAAATTTGGTTGCAGCAACATGTTCAAGTCTTACACATCACCACTAATATGCGCGTGCGTCAGGGTGGCCCTTATGCCGTTTGTATTTGCTCATATGATACCCTTCTTGCGATTAGTAATGGGCAAGCACCTTACACTGTTGTATTTTTCAATTTTCTGAAGAATGGCGGATAGATGCAAATGACATTACTTTACTCAATGATTTCATCTACCCATCCATTCGATCCTTTGACCCTTTTCCCGAGCACTATCATGGGCGCGCTATTTTGACGGCAAAAAATGTCGACGTTGACGAGATCAGCATACAAACGTTTCCCTGCTGAAGGGCGTGAGTATAGGTCTTTGGATCGAATTGTCGACGCCGATGATCCTTCCTACGCCCAAGCCAACTATCCTGTTGAAATTTTGAACAGCTTGACTGCCAGTGGAATTCCCTCGCAATTTATGCAGCTCAAGGTCGGTATGACAATGGTGCTCTTGCGCAACATCAATCCGGATGCAGTCTATGCAATGGCACAAAACGTTTTGTCACCCGCCTTCTCGACCACTCCATTGCTGTTAAGCGAATTGACCAAGGACACGCAGGCCGACTTCACTATCTTCCTCGCATCCACATGTGCACGGCAGAAGGTGATTATCCTTTCATCCTTACTCACCGCCAATTCCCTGTGCGCCCGGCATTTGCTATGACCATCCACAAAGCACAAGGTCAAACTCTCGAGCATGTCGGCATCCGTCTTTGCGAGCCTGTCTTTGCCCACGGTCAATTGTATGTACCAGCCCTAACAATATCCGTGTTGCCATCGACCTTGAGCGTGTCACCGACCCCACCATACTAATGGTGATCTTCTGCATCCTTCTATATACTTACTTTATTATAAGTGGAGCACACATATCAGATTTTGACAATACAGGACTTTTTCATTAGCTATGATTGAGAATCGCTGAAGAAGATAGTGTTCTTCTTAAGCAGGCTAAGATATATGGTAAATGAGAAAATGGCAGACGAACACACACATCGCTATTTAGCCGCAAAAGACAAAATATGTAACTACACTATGATATCTCTTTTCTCTGGATAGTTTTCAGCCAATAAGGGATGGTAAAAAGGAGTCATGCAGTGCTTAATCACATTTGATGAGCACGATCATGATTCTTGTTGTTTCGACGATAATAAGTGTGTACGAAGGAGCGCTTATATAAAGCAATGCTATGATAAAGCACTCAAATGCATAATTTTATTGATGTAGCGCGTAATCCACAATTGGTTTTCTAAACGCATCAAGCGCTACTGACGTGGTGTGGGAGTGTTATCTATGCAGCCTTACCTGAAATAAAGCATATAAAGAATAACTCACAGTCTGTTTCAAGTTGATCGAATGTGTTTCATAATCCATTGCTTATTAAAGTTGGAAAGCCGTATGTATATAAGAGGGTTCAAGTTGTAAATATATACCAGCTCGATTATAAGAAGTTCTAGGTCTGGTTTGGTGAAATGAAAAAAGTGACGAGCAAAAACTGAGAACTGCAGAAAAGCTGGAGACCCGCAATACTTGTAGAGCGTATGCCTATGGGGATATGATCACTTCTTTGCGGTACGTATATTTAAAAAATAGTGTGGTCTGGCGCCATGTCTGAAAAAACCCCCATTGGAAAAAAGACAGGCCTGTGTGGTTATATTGTATATACACAAATTGGGGATTGATGCATAAAGGTAATGCTATAGGGGTGATGAGTGGTTCTTCTTCTGTTATTGATGCGTTCCGTGTAGGGCTTCTTCGGGCGCTGGTTCGCCATCGCCGTACTTCTCCTCCTCATGAATTAGCTGATCGATCTTGCGGAGGACATGTAGTAGTACTTTAATAGTCATCTTTTTTCCCATTTACCACGAATCAGACCAGCGTCGGAACGTGGTAGGTTGTTAAGGATGTAGTCGAGTTCTTGTTCCTCGTTATAGAGGCAAGGTATCGCTCCAAATGCATCCAATTGCTCTTGTCGTAGAGTGCGCAACGCTGGGCAAGTGGCGTAGTATTCCCTAGAGGCCGTGTCAGCGCCGCATTCACAGGCCTTCAACGAGTATAACGGTAGCCAGTTATTTGGACCATCCGGTGCCGTTCCTTCAAGGAGGCCGCTAGGTATAGCACGGGGTCCACCATACGCTGTGGTCGGAGACACCGGGTCGTCTTAACTTTAGAACGGCGGCAGGCAAGCTTGTCGTCCCGTTTCTAAGCTCACGA
>NW_026516843.1:0-68073 GCF_025766255.1 Zychaea mexicana | reverse complement strand
CTTATGAGCCTCAGTTTTGGTATGTATCACTGGTATGTATGTGTTAAAAGTAATTAGTGACTAGTAAAAAAACAAGAATATGTAGTTAGTTACCTTTGTATTATATTTAACGAAGTAAAAGGAACACGTTATTATGGTTTTTATTTGTTCTATTTGTTTGTTGGTTAAGTGTGTACTTGTGGAATGATATGTATATGTAAGCATAGTTATATGGATCAGTGTACAGATGGTTAAAAATCTTTCTGAGTGATGATATACTCGCATTGTTTTTGCTTCGTTTCGAAGATCTTGTCAAAGTATAGCATAAGTGATGTCGTGCACTCTATTACAGACAGTGGATTAAAGAAGTAGCGTCCCTTTGACATAGGTGACTTCAGATGCTGACTTCAGGAGTGAGACCTTTCGTACTATACAAGCTAGTGGACATCTTCGTGCGGGGAGAGGAAGTAGCTGTACCTTGCAGAATCGACTTGGCAAAAAAAAAAGAGAGGTGAGCTGATGACGCAACATTACTAGGTCGAAGTGAATTCGCGTACCTTCACCCGCATAAGGAAGGAGCGTTTCACGAAAAGAGCGGCTTGCAAAAACAAAACAGAAAAAATCAAAAATATCCACAAAAGTGCCCTTTTGCAGACGATAAGACTCGGGTAAAGTATTGTGGTTGGTATCATCGTGTTCGTCTCGTCGTTTCTTTACACACTTGGCTAGAAACATGAAAATCTGCCGGAAATATTGTCGAAACGACCCATTTTTTAGCAAAAACTACAGGTTAACAACAACCCCTTTGCTTTTTTTCAAAAATCGCCTCATCTTTCACCTATACCTTTCAGCTTTTTCTCCACAGAAAATGATCGTATAGCTCATCAGTTGGCACCATTCGAATGCTGAAACGCTACTCTACAACATATTAAAAACACTTTTGTGCTGATGTGCTGGAGGTGGCAGAGCGGTGGTAGTGATTGATGATGAAAAAAGATAACCCCGCCTTAGCAGCAGTTGGATAATGTTAATAAGGAGTGAATTAATGGACAGAAAACTGCTTGTGTATTATTATATGACACCTTTGGTGTACTTCATAGATAGAAATAGCTTACGATACATTGTTGTCTGCTGAACAATACAAATGTGATTTCAAGCTTATGTACAAACAGCTTGCCGTAGCTAATAAGAACAGAAGTTCACGGTCAAAACATAAAACTTACCATCTACTGCGTGCAGCTTGAATCTAATACTATCCCATCAAGAAAAAGAAACTGTATATAGGTTAGAATTGAGTATTCGTTTGAAGTAGAAATATATGTAGTATATAAAAAAGAAATAAGATAAGGGAGAGGATCGGATTTAAGGACTTCATTGTTGCTGTTGATCTTGCAACTGCTGCAACCGTTGCAATTGCTGCTGTAGAAGCTCTATTTGTTGTTGTTGTTGCTGTTGCTGTTGCTGTTGCTGTTGCTGCTGCTGACTCTGTTCTTGTTGGTGTTGTTGTTGCTGCTGCTGTGATACTGGCGTGTAGAGGAAAGTGATTCCGTCCAACACAGCCGTCACTCTACGCCTGTATTCAGCAGCGTCCTCTTTCCAGTGGCTGGGTGTTGCTAAAGGGACGTCATCAGGCCAGCCAACTAACGAAATGCTGTACTTTTTTCGATTGATGACACCATTTCCATCTTCAAACTTTTTCCACGGAAAATTCGTGATCTTTTTGAAGCCTTCAACTTTACCAAGCAGAGTCTCATCTAGTAAGGCATACATCGCAACTGAGTGGCTGAACCATTTGATATCAAGCCTTTTTAGTTACTTACTGTACGAATTGATGATTTTGTTGACAATTGTACTTTCGACCTGCTGCTTGGAAGCACTCGAAAATGAGCTGCAGAGTCGGGGTCGCTTGACTCCACGGGAAGAAGAGGAACGATTGTCGGCTGCAATAGTTGTCGGAGAGGATGATGATGGAGATGGAGGGATTTCGGTGGCATTGTTGGTTTCAGGATCAATTGGGACGGTCTCAGTAGCGGCTAAATAGGAAAGTCAGAGCTACTTCTACATCTTTACTTAATACATTCATATACATACCCTTCCTGTTGAAGTCATAGCATTCACTTTTGAATATTTCCTTCAATCTGAAGGAAACGTCTTCGACCTGGTCTGCTTCTACCTTCTCTAAGAAGGCGATTCCTGCGTCTAAATCGAGTTTTTAATTTGTTGATCTTCACGACGAAAGGAAAATGAAACTCACCTGATCCAACTGCATCAACGGGAACCACCTTGCTCGTGAGCTTGTCCGGCGAGAAAAGACACAAGGTTTCAACACCACATTCTCGTTTCAGCTGGACAAGGTTGCGGCCCATGCAGTCGATGAGCAACTTCAGCTTCAACTTTGCCGACTGAACGGTCTTTTGTTCAGTGGCGCCAATGCTTTCGTTGTGCTCGGTTGTTGCTCGGATCAGGTCCGCCTTCAGTTCCGGATCGTTCATCAAAGCTTTGTATTCGTCAGACTTTTGCTGAACGATATATCCAGCGTGACGATTATCGTCCTTCAGCATTCCCCTATCTAAGCGTACAGAAAAATACTGATTAATACGAGTGTTGTATCGTGCCTGCATTCTTGTATTTGCTATTATTAAGATGATATAACCTTCTGCATCGTAATGAAGGGACAGGAAATGCTGCCAGGTGTTTCGTTTGCCGGCGTGCTTGCGAAGCAATGGCAATCTCACCGGCAGGAGCTCCTCGACGCGCTTTCCATACTTGGCGGCAATTTGGGCTTGACCTGCCTTCATGCGGTCAAGCAACTCTTTTTCAAGAGCTGCCAGATCAGCCTCCATTTCCTCGTCGGCTTCGGCCACAGCGGACGCAACTGCTTCGTCAGCTGCAGCATCTACTACGTTGCTGGAGGCAGACTCGAGTTCCATCTGCTCAATAGCAGTCGCCACGTCAGCGGTTGCATCAGTTGTCATTGGAGCTTGGTCGAATGAAGCTTTTGCAGCTTCAATTCTTTCCTTCATTACTGCCGCTTCGTAATTGCATTCGGAAACGAAATCAATGAATTCATCATTATTAAATATTTCCGTCTCTTCTTCTGTTGTTCTATTCTCTTTGACAAAAAGTCGGTAGAGTTTAAAAGCGGTTTCAATATGGTCTTTTGTCAACAAGGGATTCATTTTAAAATTGCAGAAAAAGGGAGGTAAGAAGTAGTAAGGAAGAAGTTGGTGTCTCAACATCTGGCTTCTCTCTGTTCTATTATCAAGCGTTTCACAAACTTTCGCATCATTCACTACAGAGTCACATTTCACAAGGTTCTCGACAATTACACTTTTTTGAGCAATTACGGCAGAGTTCTATTTGAGTTTGCGGCGTAATTTATTTTTGCGGCTTTTGCGGCCGTTATGAATATACTGGGGCCGCAAAAATTTGCCCAGTATAACCATTACTGCGGCGGCGGTAATACTAGCTGTAGTGCTAGGCCATTTAGCATGTGATGAGCCCGAGAACAATATACATCACTTTACTCAAAGAGGAATCACTGATATGTACTTGAACTTGTATAAGAGAAAAGAACAAAGTTTATATATTCACAGGAAAGAAGAAGAAGAACGAAATGCGGTATTCCTTGTCCCTGATGGATATAATCGGTCCGGACCAGAAATAGAAAACTAAGACACAAAAACGGGTACCAATTCAGGGGAACAAGAGGTTGTGTGGGAATTGTTTGGGAGACATATGCGTTGATTGGGTGGAGTTGTTACTGTTGTTGTTGTTGCTGTTACTGTCGTCGTTGTGTGTATGTGTTTGTGTTTACGGATTGTTTATCAAAGGAATCGGGGTGGGGGGGGATGGAACAAATAATTTAGACACGGTCGGTAATGTCAAGGGGCTCCCAGCCATCACTACCAAAATCGATAATAAGTCGGCCTTGCTCGTTGACTTTGAACATGCCCTTGAGCTTCCAGGTGCTGTCACCACGGAGGTCGTTGTCAGCCTTGACACGGGCCTGACGGAATCGCTTGGCCAATTCCAAACGGCCCGATTCGCCCTTCTCATCAGCAGGCTTTTCCGTCTTGGTCCATTCCTTGGTTTCATACACATACTCCTTGATGATGTCGTTGTAGTCCTGAACAGCAGCAGTGCTAGGTCGCTCCAAAGTGCCGGCATCAGGTTCGTCAACCTTCATGCGCTCATCCTTTGTCTTTTTGGTCTCATCCTTGCTGATGAAGCTGGGCAAGGCGCTGGCGTCAATGCGCTTGGTGAGTTCGTCGAGATTCTTGGTGAAGGCAATCTTGCTAGCAACAACAGGATCCAAGAGAGGGGTGATCAAGCTCCACACTGATAGAAATGTTAGTAACTCTGTGCTAGATAGGATCATCCCAAAACACCAATGTACTTACCAGTAGAGAAGACCCAAGGAGCCTTGTGAATCAAGCACTGACCCAAGGTTTCAGGGTAGTAAGCCTCGAAACACGAAACCAAGAACTTGACAAAGTCAAAATCCTATATCGAAAAATGAGAAAAAGCGAGGTTACACATTCAGTACTGTTTGTGCTTGGCGCAACGACGTAGAGACACGAAACACCCCAGCTTACCATGTTCTTTAGTGTAAAGTCCTCCATGTTGAATACAATGCAGGCAGTTTCCATGGGCTGGTTGACAACCAGACGAGAGTTTTCCATGACATACATGGTCAAGAGCTTGACGACCTCAGGAGACTGGTCTTCCTTGAGATGGAAGCGGACGTTGATGAAGCTATTTAGGAATAGTCACTTTCGTTTTAGGCTTTTGCATGTCCGAAACGACCGAGGTGTCAAACAATAGATAAAGCAACATACCAAATACCGCGACCATCCTTGTCGGGACCTCCAAGATAGGCCTTACCCGACTTCAAGTTCCAGGTGAACGACGAGCCCATGCCCTTCTTCAACTTTTCGAGCTCGTCCTTGAGACCCGTCTCACCCAAAGCGACAATGTCATCGACACGGTTCACCAAGCGCCAGCGCAAGGTGTTGATCAGCATGTTGTAAGCGGCGTCAAAGTCCCACTTGCGGGCACGGAGGTAACGAAGTACAACGGCGTCTGGGTTGTCAGTCTGGATCATGTTCCAGAAGGTACCTTCCAACTTGGAGCCAGGGATCAATGGGATCGCCTTTTCAAGAGGAAGTGACATCCAGTTGGGATCCGTGGTGGCGCCAATGAACAAGTCTTCGGTGGTTGTGTCCTCCTTGTTGCCACGGCTGAAGAAGCCACCAGACTTTTTGGGTGCCTCCTCGGTCTTCTTCTTGGGCGCAGGCTTAGAGTTGGGATCGCCAGGTTGCTCGAACAATGTGAACAGGCGCTGCCACATTTTCTTCAACATTTCGGTTTGGGGATCGGTCAAGTGTCCGAGATGGCCGGCAACAAGTGCCTCACTCAAAGATTGCGTAGCAGCAGGAGCCATTGTAGTTTCTGATGAGTTTTAGAGAAAAAAAAAGAGAGAAGAGTTATTGTGTGTGTGTGTGTGTTGTCAAAGAAGGTTCTCAATGCAAGAATGAAGAGAAAAGAACTTGCTAGCGGAAGGCAAGGTACACCCCACCTTTTAAAGGATTTGACTGTTTCATTGCAAGGTGCTACGAGTCTAACGGATTTGGAACTTTCGCGCTGAGTGGTGGGGTTTGTTTCCCTAATCGGTAACACACTTCCTTTGTCCCTCCGCCACACCCCCCTCCCTCCTTCTTGGATCAGTGCCAGAATAAACTCACACAGCCATAGCAACTACAGCGATAGCACCACCACCACCACTACTGCTACCATGGTGAAACAGATAGAGACAACCTGAGAGAACGGATAACAGCTGCATTCTTCTCGGCATGCACATGACGACATAAATACAGTGATATTGCAGCAACCTCAACATATACAAAGGAGATCGACAAAAGATCATTAATGCTACCGGGTGCTCCGCAGTGTGAGAATCTCACAAGACTACCTTGGTGACAGGAAAACGAGTGAATCACTTTCATTCGTGGAAGAAAAATTGTAACTGCATGATATAGCTCATAGAAAAACTACTGGATGATGAAGAAGATGATGCATACATTCGCACTGCATTTTGTCGTTTTTGCTCCTTTGGTTGATGCATAATAGAGTGATGATTACCACAGTGCGTCGCGCTATTGCTGGTTAAACCTGTGGGAACAATACTAGATCATTTTTTTCTTTTAATGAATCTACTTCCCGTCTTTGGCCATTATCCTATATGTCACTCCTTGAATATCCAAAATGGTTTGAGCGTTCAAAATAGAAACAGGCACGGGAACACGGAACCACCAATGTTGACATCTTATTGTGTCTATGAAAATTACTTTTCGTATAGACACACTCTAGCCAGACGACGTTACTACTGTACATTTTAAAACTCTCTGCAGGAAAAGAGAACCACTAACAAGACATTTATAATCCACAGTCTCTTGTCTATAGCGACGATTAAAGCTTGTTTTACTGCTGAATGTTCGAAAATCTAAAGTATAGCGTTTCTTAAAAGCACGTGCTGAACCTAGTTTCATCACAAGCAGTTTTTTTGTTGGGCTGCGATGTATGTATATTCAATATAACAGTTAGGCAACGACCGTCCACCCTGTGTATGCACAACCCACCAAGCGGTAGCCAGCAAATCAACAAGCCATAGGTACATACGTAAGTTGTGTCACGCAATCGACAAACCCCGCAACGTGTATGACATTAACCAGGTTAAAGCTTTGAATAAATGCATAATATAGAGAGAGTGGATCAAAAAGAAAAAAAGGTACAACTACTATATTGGATATTCGTTAGCCATAGGCACTTGTTACTGGATGACAGAAAAGGTCTGCCAGGTCTATATACTCTTTTGAATCTAACCTTTATCTCATTCAATACTTGTGTTCACATTATACCTGATTTCTATTTCTTTCGAATGGGTCGCTCCGCCCATTTGCGTTTTTCGAACTTTGTTCCTATGAAGAAAACATGTGAAGCCTTAACTTCAAACCCCAACCATAATGATCAACGCTTTGCGGCTTTGATGCATTCGCGCAGTAGTCAGATGTTGAGCGAAAGAAGTTATAAATGTTACATCAATTACCCGCCCCAGCAAAAAGTAGCTTAGTATCTGTCTCTGTAAGAAAGTATACCAGATGTTAATTTAGAGCATCAGAAGGCAAAAAAAATACAACAGTCGACGACAATGATGGGTCAGTAATACGTGATAATTTGCATGAATGTGCATGAAAAACAAAAAAAAAAACATAAAGTGAGCAGAAAATGGTGCCTCACAAGAATCACATGCTGATGCGCCCACCATTTCATGTGCGATGCACTGACCTTAAATCTTCTTTCCTGTCTATCACTTTTTTTTACCGTCCGTTGCACAAAGCATGTTACTGTATGAACAGTTACATACTACTCCTATTACTATTACTACTACTGTTGCGACATTGTGGCTTTAGAATATTCCCAGTTGAAATGGACCACTACACGAATTGTACAAGAATGGTCGTCAACCGAAAATCTCGCCATCGTAACTTTTTGTTCCACAAGCAGCGCTTCTCGCATTCGTAACTGGAAAGCAAGTATTTCGCAACGAAGATCGAGGCGGAATAATACGCGTCGACAGGGTCCAAAACAATGGAGAATGATGTGCCATCAACGCTCAGCTGTAGGTTCAAAAATAGTGCCGACTGACTATAACTCGGACTTCTTCTTTCGACCGCGCTGTGTACTACTGACAACACGCGTAATTGCCTTTTTGCTATAAACTTTTACGCTACATATCTGATTTTCACCGTGTACACTTTGTTATTTATTTTTTTTCACGCGGGGGTGTAATAAGTGGACGAAGAAGGATTCAGGCCATAATAAAACATTGTTTCTGCAGCTATAATTGGGGTACCTGAAATCACGTAAAGGTAAACTTGGGGTTGTTTTCTCCCCAATGGAACCTCAGAACCCACCCACCCTATTTCCTCACAGTAGTCCGTGTATTTGCGTTTTCCATTTGAAATCCTTCTTTTCTTTTTTGACAACCACACTTTTTGCCAAAAGTGTGCATATGTAAAAATCCACCGACTTTTACCAGCATATCCTTGGTACTTGCTGCGGAAATCATGAATAAAACTGTTGTGCCGTACATTTTTTGCTGCGACAGGTACTGTCATGCATTATACAGCTCTGCAAGATTTTTGATTGCTTACTGTATGTCTGCTTTCATCTTGCGTCGCAACAAAATTTTAGATAAATTGCGCGAGCTTCGATATATTTACTGTATATGCATTAGATACTTGTTACATAGAAAAGAATGTCACTAGGTATACATGTGATGAGTGTGAGTTGTTGATAGGTAAATAAAAGAGTTCAAATCAAATAGAAGAGTAAAGACAATATGAAAACCAGTGAGAGCCTACTATGAAATGATTTATATTGAATGACTTCACAGCCCTTATTATGCTGTCTACAGTATAGAATTCCGTTTAGATAAACTGATGAATAAATCGCGGACATGTGGGATGTTGGATTTTTACAAGATGAGGAAGGTGAAGTTTGGATGCCGTGATGATGGATATTGTCTTCCGAATGTGATATAATTATCTTTGCCTTGATCAATGTGCTCCTCATGCAGGGTCACCCTCTTTGTCTGTATTGGAGTTGATTTATGCTCTTTGGCAGGAATAATTCACTCAACTCAGATATCTAGACCGAAAAAAAGCGTTGACTAACTCGAGAATTGAACAATGTGTATACAATGGCTAGTTCTGAGCTACATATTCTCAATTTTGATCCATGTTTGAGAAATTATTGATAAGGTGCTGCTTATATATTATCTATGCTGGATCATCCGCACGTGTGTGTGTGTTATTCCCTCTACTGCATTATAGTAGCTAACAAAGACGATTGAGTGGGTTAGAATTGTCCGGATCAATCCCAAAGTAGCGTGACTAACCACAATATATGATATTATGTTGAGTTTTAGTAAGAGTCTTTTTCAGAAATTCCAACGGTGTGTATATAGCAGCAGTACACTCCTACTTACTTTAGCGATACAGTACTTTTATCGTTTATGTATGTTAAACGGTGGTACCACCCATATCGAACTGCGAAATACATCTAAGGTATTGAAAGAGTTGAACAACAATGTAAAAGCAATCAATAATAACAACAACAACACAAGAATCATGCAAGAAATAAAAACTGCATTCCTGCTTTTCTGGTTCTGGTTCTGCTTTGATCGCGTTTTCTACAAGTTAGTACGTATAGAGACCATGTTGTGTGTAATAAGGCATCATACAACACTGCTAATTGAAAGATCATCACTGCCAAACCTTTTATAATGCTTGATATTCTTATGCATCACGCTCATGGACATGCTCCAAACTGGTAATTCCTTATTTCCAACAGCAGTACATATTATTTACACGGAATGAATAAAGATCCATCATCATGCAAAGAGGATACATAACGTAAGAACGTCATGTCAATCTAGCATATCCCGCTCAAAAAAAAAGGCAATAAGTGATGATATCATTGTTTGCCGCATGATTATGCTCTATATGGAAGGGGTTGGGATGAATTCAGTGATTAATGTCTCTACTGCATGTGGCAGCACACGGAAAAAAGTTAAAGTCAACAATACATAAATCACTTGGCCAACAAGAGGGGGAACAATGTACTCTATTTCTTTGGTGGGAGCATACTAGTGCTGCATGATACATTTGATATGATGGCATGTATAACATCTAATTTATGGCAGTTAAGAGAGTGCCGTGCTACCCTGGTGAGTATCATGACATAGCACACCTTCCCGGATGGGTGAAAGAAAGAAAGGACAACCAGTAGTTTAGGGAAAGCCAAGAAGAGCGTCAAATCTGTAAAGCGCAGTGGTTAGTTTGCATTTTATCGATGTCACGATGTTGCTTTGATACAAGAAATGCTTGCCAACAAACACGCCGATACTGAGTTATCACGCCATGTTTTGTACAATTGGGGGTGAGGGTAGGCGGTGATATCGCAATATTCGCCTTGTAACGAGGACGTTGTTTGAGTAATTTGCGCAGAAAAGTAATTGGTCCAGTAGTACGCTTGAACAGAAAAAGGAAATTATGGAAACCGATTTCCCTTTTCAATTGTCTCCCATCCCGTAATTCTTCCATGTCGAAAACTTTAAACGTGAGTTGTTGCTGGAAAGTAAAAATATTGACTGATTCATAAAGTGGGCTTCGCACATACATCACATAGACTTGATTTTCTGAGCATAAAGTGTACAATAGAGATATTGCTTTGAGAGTTCCAGACCTTCTTTCTTTTTGTGGACATTTTAGAATATCCGAAAATTAGAATTTACAAAAACTGATATCTTTAAAGTTTGAAATTTCCAGCTTCCACGTGCAGCGAAATGTATAAACAGAATTAGAGGCTGGATACAAGGAAAAGAGCACTTTTTATTGGATCAGTAAGATTTGAGGTATGAATGCCCAAACGTTGACCTTTCAAAAAGGCTAACAGAGTATGTAACTGTAGATGTAAAGTGGAATCGGGACGTTTTATCAAGATAAGTAATATGTAGCAAATTAGAGTTTGGCCTTTAGTTGGACACCATCATTCAATAACTCCAAGACCTTCACAGCTGAGCCCCAGCACGATTGGTATCCTGAAAATATAAACAGAAAAAAAGTGTGAGTTTTTCAATGATATAAGTGTTGGTATTTGGTTAGCACTTACCGTGAGCACCATGGCCATAGTTATGTACGACTGTCAGCTTCTTGCCATGGTTATCTAAGACAAAGAGGAAAGAATGAGCTTTTTCCCCGTATATGACCGATATCACCAACCAACTACAACTATTTTTATTTTTTTTACCTCGCACTTGTTTTTCAATACGAACACTGTCCTTGCGGCCAGGTCGAAAACCGACATTCTGTGACACAACATTGAATGCATCGGGTCCTTTGCCATGGGTCAGCTCTGGATTCAGCTCATAAACGCGCTTCAAAATATCTCGCGTGATTGCGGGATCGGCCACGGTGCTCTTGTTGACATAGTCTAAAGTGCCACCGACGATCACATTACCGTCCGGACGAGGAATAATGTAGGTATACACATCCGGACCTGAATAAGAAGTAACCAATCATTATTTTTATGACAGACTACTGATGAGGGAGCTCGCTTTCTATGAATGTAGATATTTTTTTTTTTTTACCTTCGCGGTACATTTGTGTTTTGATATGAGGAGCATTGACCAGCACTGTTTGTCCACGGATAGCATTGACCGTCTTGTCTTGAACATCCGTCAAAAAAAGAGATCCAAGACCCGTACAATTAATCACGATATCGGCGCCGTCGTAGTGATCGGCTACCTGACTCAGAGCTTCAAAAGTGCCTCTTTCGATTGCAATGCCGAGCTTTTGCACATTGGCTACGAGCCACGATAAGTATCGGGGAGCGCTCATGGTAACTTTTGTTTCCGAACCATACAAGACAAAAAAAAAGGGTTGCGTTAGCGTGGTTACGCTGTAATACGGAACACCCCACCAAGAATGTGCGCTGATGATATTCTTGGGATGGGAGCAACTCACACGACTGGAATTTGTAACCGAATACAACACCCTTGGGAAGCTGGTCTTTGGGGATGGAGGTGGTCTAAAATTTCCTATCGAATGTGAGCCATCTCCTTGCTGCGAATCAACCAATCACTTTTTTTATTACATTGGTGTATAGCTTATGTGCCCATGCTTCAGCAGCTGGATCCTCAATCTCACTATAGTGAACGCCAGGACAATGCATGACGCCAGCTTCAGGGGCTTCTTTGACTTGTCGTTCGAATTCCTGAAAGGAAATAAGATCAATGTCTATCCACGAAAAAACGAAAAAAAAAAAAAGAAATTCAGTGTAAATTGTGATTGAGAGTTGCTACTACTACGAAGAAAGGTTGGAAAACAAAACCTTGAAGCAGTTTGTTTTCAAAGGCAAAGCTGACAATGGATGCACCCGCCCAAGGTGATGTGAACTCGTGCGTCAAGTCATCCCCGGGAAGATATTTGCCAACAATGGTGATATCGTCAAAACCATTCTTGCGCAACACAATAGCCGTGGTCAAACCAATCACGCCAGCACCTAAAAAAATTTTTTGCAGTCATTTCGTTTATTGGATTTGTTATCGAAGAGAGCGTAGTAGTAAAAAAAAGAACTTTCAAACTGTCAAGTTACCGAGAATCACAACTTTGGGCATTTGCGAGCGATAAAAGAAAGTAAAGAAAAACGAGTCTAAATCACACACACCCCATTCAACATGGCCTTTGCTCCGCTTAAAAAGAAACATATTCAGAAACCGATTCAAGATTAGGTTTGTAAACGGATCTTGCTTTGTAACAATAATAGTAAATACAAGATATGATTGGGTAGTCTATACAGGTAGGTAAAAGGAAGGGATGCTTGCGTTGTGCAGGTTATGTACAATAAGAATGCGTAGTATAAGTAATTTCAAGAAGGCTTCTATTTTAGATTATTGTGATTATGATTATCATGCGTAATTGCTGTTGAAACCAGGGTATTTTTGCTTGTTTCCGTGCGCAGCTGAAACAGAAGATGGCTCCATATCACCACCACCACTACCATCGCTGCTGTCGTCACCGATCATTCCGCGGGTGACAATGTATTGAAGCCGGTCCAGCTGAGCACTCATCCTGCTCCTGTCGCTGTACGCTTCGTTCAGCTGCTGCTGGAGCATGTTGTTCTGACGCTTTAGCATCTCTACGGTCCGCCGCATGTTGGCTGTTTCTTGGTTTCTCTTGGCACGGTATTTTGCAGAGGCCATTTTGTTGCGCTGTCTCCGGTCCTGATGTCGTTCGTTGTCAACCGCAGCAGCAGCACTCTTACCACCACTGTAGTATGTGGGTGGCATCGTTTCGCTCCGTCGTTTGAGAAGCTTGTCGTCCAGCAAGGCTATCGGTGGTGGTGGTATTAGCAACTCAGGTGTTGTGGCTCTGGTTTCGTAGCTTCGGCTTGGTCTGAGCTCGATGGGCAATGATGATGTGCCGTTGGTTGCCATTTTCTGTAGAGGTGGCAACGGGTTTATCCATTGGGGAATGGCGGATGCATCGTCATCCTCGAACCGACAATTAGAATTGCTGTTGTTGTATAGTAGCGAAGCAATATCCATTGTAAAAGGTGGGTTGGGGTGGGGGTATATACTCTGTACAAGTAAGTGTTGGGGAACTTGTTACGGTGGCGCGCACGGTCCCTTTTTATAGACACGTCTCCCTGTGTGTGTTGACGGTTGTTCTAGAAAGGCTGAGTCAACAAAAGCATTGTTTCGCTATGGCGTAATCTTGGCAGCTTGCAACCAACGCACCAACCACACCCAACTTGGCACTGGAAAAGCATGAAAAAAGTTCTTCTTGTGTGACACTTTGTTGGAATTGCGCCATTCTGGATGCACCCTATAACCACCCCATGATAGGTTCCAGCCACCCTTCGCATTCAGCAGCAAAAGCAAGTTAAAAAAAAGAAACCCCGCCGCAGCCATGTTAGAAGTGTTTGGGCATGGTTACTATTTTTGCCACATGCTGCTGCGCAAGGTACTACGGCGGCCCCCACACAAGTTTTGCCGTTCCGCCGTTGTGTAGGCTGCTGTGCACTTCCGCGGACCCCCTCTTATCCCTTTGGGTTTTATTTTTAAAACGGAGGAACGTACACACACACAATTTTTTTTTCTATTACTTCCAACACACAAAAACCATGTGGGGCCGCATATTTCACTTTACTGCCGACGCCGTTCTCATTTCCGCAGTGCTTGCTGGCATCAAACGAAACACAGGATTGAAGTAATAACAAATTCAAATGCGTAGATTCTACTACAAAAGCTAAATTCTCTCCCCCATTCCCTTGGAAATGATAGACCTGCTGTATCCCAGATCGAAAACGACGATGTTCGGAAATACGTGCAAAAGTACCTCGACGTGGGAGAGTGGATGTTTGACAACAGCGTTGTGTTTATGAACAACTCGCCTTATTTTGAGCGAAAGAGCGACAGCTAAAAGATGTATCTATTATATACCACTCCAACAACAGTCCAACTGTAATAATAATAATAAAAAGCACGAGCGCGTCCGTCGTCGTCGTCGTCGTCGTACGATGCCCCTCATGGGATCTATTTATTTCAGTTCCCGCTCATCATTTTCCAACAGTGCATTTTCAACCCCACACTGGGTCCAACACCCGATCCAACTTTTCGTTGTTGTTGTTGTTGTCAAAATAAAAATAAAGAGATTTATTCCTTTTTTTTTTTGTGTGTTCTGATTCTGTGATAGAATAAAATGCAGGAGAGCCTCAAGTCTCAATGTACAAAGCGAGGCGCTATAGATGGTATGAAAGGTATACTAATAGTGGAATAGAATGATGATTGATTATATGTACATGGCGGCAATGGAGAGAGAAATTAGGGCCCAAAAAGGAAAAAAAGGAGATAACGGATTGGTTGGATTGATGGTGTGAGGTGGGAAATTTTAGAGGGTGGGAAAAGAAACAAACAAGAGGGCGCATTGTTGTTGTTGTTGTGCGTGTGATGCGTGCGTGTGCAGTTCGTGTTGGAATGGCAAAGTCAAAAAGCACCTCTTTTTCTTTCTTAGCAAGGTGGAAAGAAAGGCGAGCCGTCAGATGAGACGGATGAGATCGAATGGGCTCGTTTGCTTGCAGACTTGTAGATGCATTGGTTGACCTCGTCCCACAGCAGTTCCGGCTCTGACTCTGCTGCTGCTTCGTCGTCATTGTTGTAGGACCATGCGGAAAAATCGTCGTGGTCTGGCTCCTTGAACACAAACTCTTTGCATACCGCAGGAATGTCAATGAACGTCGGTCTGTTCTTGCGTCGTAATGACGGTGCAGGCGTAGCAGTAGCAAGGATGCGACCCATTGCTGCTGCTGCTGCTACTGGCTTGTGATAGACCAGTGGTTCCTTTTGATGAATGTGTGGCGGATACATGACAATGGGTTCGCAGGTGGGTTCCAGCGTGGACCCAGAGAGACGTGGAAGTACGAATGGTGGAGAAGACATTTGTGTAATTGATTTGAATGACGGAAATTGGAGTATAAAAGAAGAAGAAAAAAGTGATGGAAATATTTGATGCGCCCTTTTTATATGGAAATATGCGGCTTTTAGCGTGCTTCTGCCCATTTTTTAGGTTCCCGAAATGGATGATAGAAAACGGGGACCTTTTTGGGTTTCAGGTTGTCATGGCAGGCAGACAAGAAAAAAGTGGGATGCTAATTTGAAATTTTACAATCTTCCGCGGGTACTGGGCCTAATGATGCCAAGGTGACCCCATGCCCATTTCATGAACTTGATGTGTTTGTATAGGGAGGAAATAGAGAGGGGGGGGCCCCATGGTAATATAGGGCCATATCAAAACCGAAAAGACGATCTCTCTCCAAAAAAAAAAGAGAATTTCAAAAGATCCGGAAAGTCCGATCTCAATTCGTGCGACACAGGAAGAGGGATGCTCCACGGCATGAAATTGATTGAAATTCATGTGTCAAAAGCCATCACCGCTGGGCAGTCGGTCGGCAGTACTCGGGTGTTTCCCACAGGGACTTATCCGACCTGTTCCGATTCCCGCCAACTACCAGTTTTCCTCTCCCCTCCTTTGGAACACTACTACTACTACTACTGCCTGGTCCATCCCCCACCCCCGCTACTAATAATAATGAGATGTAAATCCTGTCTTTTTATTATAATTATTATTATTATTACAAATCCACGATACGCTCCACCCGCCCGCATTCAGCAAGATGCTGTCCGCGGTACTTGATAATGTATTCGCCGTTCGGTCGTTCTGTTACTGTCTTGTTCACAGGACATCCCTATTCCCATCCCATTCCCAAAGATAAAATTAGCTTTTTTGATATAATAATAACAACAACAACAACCCAATGATCTTCTTACCTTATTGCTATTTGAGCATTTGTAATAGATACTTTTGCATCCAGTCTTCCGCTGCGTAGTATTGCCATTGTTCTTCCAAAAGTATCGGTCTTGGTAGGGGAATTCACGGGTTTCAACGATTTTTGTGATGGCCTGCATCTCGCGTCTCCGTCGTGCTCGGCCGGAGGTGGTGGTGGTAATAGGATTAGGAGCTGACTCTTCTTCTGGGCTGGACGGTGCGGCATTACTATCGGAGCCTTCCTTGTCTTCTTCTCTGGAAACAGTGGTAGTCATGATCGTGGTAGGCGTAGTAGGAGTATCATTGTTATTGTTGTCTTTGCTGGACTGGGTCGGTTCTGAGGAGTAATATTCGGCGGCAGGAGATGGATATGCAGAGGGGCCGCTTGGTGCGGTTGTACTACTACTACTACTAGTAGTAGTAGTGGTGGTGGTAGATGGACTAATAGCAAAGTTTATTTAATTACATGTTCTCCCCTCTCTCTCTCTCTCTCTCTTTCCCTCTCATCCTTTCATTTGACTCACCTCATGGATGGAGATGCAGGGAAATAGGATGGTGGGGGAGGTGTTGATGCAGTTCGAGATAACGATGTTCCCATTGCAACCATGGCAGCAGCCGCAGAGTTGCGTCGTTCCTGGTAATCATCCATAGTCTCGCGATGGTGTTGTTGTGGTGGAGGATAGGGTGCAGCCGTGGCTCGGATCATGATGGATCGTCGTCTGCTATTACTGCTATTGTTGTGGTTGTTGTTGCTGCTGCTATTCGTAGGGTGAAGATGAAGATGATGCTGATGCTGATGCTGGTTATGATGCTGTTGTTGATGACTCGTGCTCATGTTACTGCTACTACTCCCACTAGCGCTGCTGCTAAGGCTGCTGTTGGAAGAATGGCTGCTCAAGCTATTGTTGCGCTTGTGTTGCAATCGATGATCTTGCCTCAGATACAGATCCAGTTCCTTGGCACGCAGCTTGGCTTCTTCTGTGCGTCGTTTGTCTTCCTCGACTTTACTGCTCAGGATCAATTTGAGTAGTTCGGGTTGAGACTGGTATTGCGACAATACATCTTGCAGATCGAATATCTGTACAGGAGGAGGAGAAGGTGGTGATGCATGGTTGTATGACTGCATGGTGGTTGACGATGATGATGATGATGGTTGTGGTGTGGCGTAGGATGATACGTGTCGAGAAGTAGTTGCCATTTTAAAAAGTGGAAAGAACAAAAACAAAAAAAAAAGAAATGTGGGGCTCCAGACGAAGCAAGTGAGAAAGTCTAGTTTTTTATATGAAGGAGGAGGAGGCGGGGAAGGGGGGAAGAATGGGAAAGGGGATGGAAGTGGCGGGGTATTTTGCAAATAGCTTTTTGCCGGAACCCACGAGTTTTTTTCTTTTTGGATGGGCTTTTCGGGCATCTCGACCTCCATCATTGCGTCCCATATTGTCGATGCCAGCAATGGAATGCTCGGAGAAATTCAGATATTCTCTTTCTCTCTCTCTCAGTCTCATATCCGGCCATCACATATTCATCCCCACTCTGAACCCAGTGGGTTTTTTAAAGTTTGAACATCCAAAAAGTCTTGTTGCAACCCCCCCCCCCGGGTGGCAGCTCTTTTCACATGCCGTTGTGTGTGTGTGTGTGTGTGATGATGGATGAAGGTTGCCCTGTGTGTTATGTGTGGAGTAACCATCGAAACATCGGCCAATTTCCCGATTTGAAACTTAATTGTGCCACGACACCAGCAGCCCGCCCGCATTTTCCAAGTGTTTACCGGTAAACCCCGCGGTTCACCAATCCGTCATTTTTCGTTTTTTTGAATATACCTTCTTTGCCTTGGGGGAGACCTTTTCCGATCATGCTTTAGCTCTGTTGACAGCCCCAAAATCCTTTGCTTTGCTTTCTTTAAAATCAGCAGATTTCTCTCTTTCCCATCGATATTCTAGGCTGTGCACGTCACACTCTCTCTCTCTCTTTCATACAGAGTCCAACTTGAATTGCCATCCGAGGAACAACAGAAGTGATGGTGTGGAGAAAGAAAGGGGAGCGGAGTTGCTTCCACCATCTTTCTTTTTTTTTTTGGATCGACTAAAGGATTAGCCAGCAAGCGACTACGCCTAATTGTCCTGCCGCCCTCCTTTTTTCATCATGACAGACAAACAATAAAGTCGCGTGTCCGCGGAGCCCCATATAGGACCAGTGAGGATGATGGTGGGGGTGGCGATGCGGGGAGGACGGGATCTTTACAATCTCGCGTTTCCATCATATCACGTCAAATGCCATCATGCCTCCCCGGATCTTCGGTGGTATCCTAGAAACAAAAATTGTTTCAACCCACTTTAACGTACCGTAGATACAGGAACCTATTGAAAAGTTAAGGGGGGGGAGAAACAATTAGCCCCTCCTGCCACTATTGTTGAAGAGCTATTCACAAATTACAAGATGCCTATTCTTGGACTTGTCAAGAAGTATTTCATGTCCTCCTCCGTGTGACATAGGGTTTGAGATATTTCACCAGCATGAAAATTCCCTGACTCATATTTGTAACTCCTTTGGAATCTTTTGGTAAGCTAACCCGATGATAGGTGTACCCCACAATGTTTCTTCCCTCTGGATTCACATCTCCCGGTTCCTGAGCTTCTTTGTTTCATCTACACTCCTTTCCGTCACCACGTCCGCCCCACCCCCCACCCGCACACAAGATTATTCGGTAATAGCAGTGATAGTATCGGCGAGAAACAAAAGAGAGATATACATATCTACGTTGCGTACATGGAGTCTATATTATCCCAACAAAAAATAAGGATTAGGAAAGAAGGAAACCCTTGTATCACACTATCCACCGGATCGTATTATTATTATTAAGTAATCCTCTTTCTATTTCTGTCAGCTGATTTTTATAGTGTCGGCGGGTCCGAGCGACACGGTGGTGGCTAAACCGTATTCCACCAAACTAAATAGTCCATGTTTGAGTGAGCCATCTGGGAAGCTTGAGCTTATTATTACATATCATGAATATGGCCCTGCTGAAAGAAAAGAAATACGAGCCTAAGAAAGAAAGCTTAGCTTGTTATTTATACATGCACCACACAGTAACATTATACAGAACATCTTCTTTTATTGTATGCATACTAAATATACTATGGTTTTCCAAAGCCTTGATAATAGAATGCGGAAGACAAAGGGAAAAGTAAGTTTGCCTAGTAATGTTATACAGATATCCAGCAGCAGAAAAAAGAGTGTGTGCCTTTCTGAAACATCGGGGGGGATAAACCCAGTGCAGTTGTCAAATCCCCTCCTCAAGGGGCAGCTCTACTGAACCTGTGTCTCCTCCACTATTGTTCTTGTTCCATTCACTGCTAATTTCAATACTGTTGTGAAAACGGGCTGTGTATAGTCGGGTATGCTTTGGATAACCCTTTGGACAAATCCACGTCCAGTAGTTGAGCGTTCGGTTCTACTTTCACGATGATAGCAGATTAAGCGACCCCATACAAAGGATCAGTAGCCATTCTGATATCTCGTATAATACTGTTGTACTCTATCATGCCTTACCGTTTATACAGTAAACCAATCAACTTGGATTCGTATGTAAATTATAAAACGAAAAGGACAGAAGCATTTTCTTCACGATATTCTCCACAGCTAATCAGCTGCTGTTGATTTCATTTCAGTTTGCAGGACAGTGGCTGTCAGTCGTGTGGCTCAAAGAAAATAAGCATGAGCTTTTTTTTTTAAAAAAATATGTATCATGCAGCCCGTAACAAATTGGATGGCACAGTTTGCTTTAACGGAGTGTGAAAAATAGACGGTGGTGCTCAAGGACATTTGCTGGCGTGCCAAATCTTTAAAGGGCAAAAACCAAAAAGTTTGGGTTCTTTTTTTTGTGCCTCATCGATCTTTCAATGTCGGTTGACAACTTTAAAACCAATATCTATGAATACCTCGAAACATTACCGACTTTTACATTTCTACGATTATTTGAAAAGCCAGCAACATGTCTTGCCATCTTTAGGTAAAGTTAATCGCTTCGTGGGCTCGTTTGAGAACCTGGAAACGGATCTATCCCTTCCCCCCCCTCCCTTGCCAATCTAAACCTGCGAAATTTATAAAAAAAAAAACTCACGTTCTGCGCGTCTTGAACTATATAAAGATTGCTTCCAAGTATAGGTCGACAAATTGTAATGTCATTTTTATATGTTGAGGCCGATATTCCAGTACAAGATGTCAACGATTGGGTCAACAAGGATGGTGAAAGGTATCCTTGCTTTTTTTTTTTGATTGCTACATTTGGAATCCGTGCTAATGACGCGTGTGTGTTTTGCTTTGCCCTATTTCTTTTTTAGAATGCTACCAGAAGCTTTACACAAGCTATCTCGGCTACGTATCATGGATCGTCACAATAATACATTAATGATGAACGGGACGTTCCGACAAGAATTCAAAAATGCATTGACGGGCGGGTAAAGTTGTGTGTGTGCCTTGAGGACACATTTAGAAATTCTCTTTGGGTGTTGGCTTTTTTATTAAAAAAAAACTTGTGTTTTTCATATTTAGAGGTACACAGCAATCCTTTGGTTTACCTTGCTCTACGCCCGATAAACATTCTGTTGATATTCCGTTCCTGGATCAATACGCGACGCAACAATGGGAATCGATTTTGCATTACATGGTCGGCACGTCATCAAGCAAAAAACCCAGTCGTGGTGTACTGAATCTTCTCGAACGCAGTCAATTGATGCAATACGGGTAAATGAATGGATATATTTGTCAAATGGATATTACACCTTTTCAAATACTGACATGTTTATAGCTCGGATGATCCAGGAACATTGCAGATCACAAACAAGGGATTCCAGTTTCTGCTACAGGATGTGAATACACAAGTCTGGGCGTTCTTACTACAGTATCTTAATATGGCTGAGGTATTACATTTACAAGAGAAACTGAACACGTATAATACATGCTAATTTTTATATTGATCATACACATAGGTTTTACAAATGGATCTTGTTGAAGTATTGAACTTCCTTTTCCAATTGGGCTCATTAGAGCTTGGTGAGGTAATCAATGCAGACTATGCAGGAAATGAAATGGGGAACAAGTATCACTAAACGAATGCTTGTACAACTGTGATAGAATTACTCGGTAGAAACATTGACTCAAACACAACAACAAATGTTAGAGGATTTGCGGGACTATGGAATTGTATACCAAAGAAAGGTAACACAAAAGTGTATTTGATAAACAAAAAAGAGAGAGAAATGACATTGTTCTAAACAAAAAATGCATTGGATCTTGGATGGGTATCTCGCGAAATAAATAGCGAGGATCGCGTCGTTATTATCCTACGCGTCTAGCTACTACCTTGACATCGGGTAGCTTGGCCATCACGGGTGCTGCATTAAGAAATGTAACTGCAGGTGATACCAGCAAAGCGCCTGCGGCTGGTGGTAATGTCGGCGGGGGTGCTGCCGCTGGTGTCGAAGAAGAAGGGGAGCAAGGTTTTGTTATTCTCGAAACCAATTACAGAATATATGCATACACAGGTAACCGCCTTAAAATCAATTCGTACAAAAAAATTAGAGGAAGCGTTGATGATGCGTTGATATTGATAAATCCATACATAGAGTCGCCACTACAAATTGCTGTATTGAATTTATTCGTCCAGCTGCAATCCCGTTTCAGGAACATGGTGGCAGGTGTTATTACACGTGACAGTGTTAAAAACGCTCTGATTAAAGGCATCACTGCGCGCCAGGTAAACGATGCGTGTGCTTTTTATATCAATTGAAACTGAGGGTATCGTGAAAAGTTTCTTTTACTAAATAGTGTGCATCTTTCCTGTTTACACCTTAGATCATATCCTATTTAGAAACCCATGCCCATCCACAAATGCGGAAAAATGTAAGTATAACTGATGCTTGTCTATGACCAAATATTTATTGAATCATTTTTGGACAATTTTAGACACCTATATTGCCACTTACAGTGGTGGATCAAATCCAGTTATGGGAGATGGAACGGTGTCGCTTAAAAACAACTTCAGGTAAAGAGGACTATGTAAAGATGGTATAGATAGGGAGTATGTGTATGTGTAGTTGAGAGAAAGAGCTAACACAAAGACTATTTAGCCTACCTATACCACGAATTCAACATGCAAGCCGATTTTGATGCTGCGGAGAAATATGCAAAGGATATTGACGTGCTGCTATGGTCTAATCCAAAGAAGCGAACCATGGCGATTACTCAAAGGTATATATAGATAAATCTTTATTTTCAATTTGTGCCAAACTACGGGAAATTGGATTATGCCCTTGTAATAACTCATCGTATTACATTTCTTAGTGGACATGACCAAGTGAAAGGTTTTGTGAAACGGCGCTTGCAAACTCCTAGGCAGTAACAGAAAATAAGAAAATGTACAATAGCTTCCATGCATATAATAATACGTTCGGTAGAATGAGCCACTCTGTAAATAATATAAACATTACTACTACTACTACTACTACTACTACATCATCGTCAATATCCTCTTGATCAAGGTAAAAGGGGGGAATACTTGATTGATTGCAAAGTACTCGGACTCTGAGAGGTTCTCTTTGTGCTTGGCTTTCTGATTCATGCAAACTAATTGATAGAATGGGCCAAAAAAACATACTTAAAAAATGAAGTCCTGGTAGTCTCTTGTGGATCATGTTGCTGCTGGGAACCAAGTTGCTTATCATATAAAAACCTGGTCCACTCCGACGTTGCATGACAGTTACCGCATTACATACTGACAATCGCTTCATATCAAGGTCAGTCCATGCATGTATACATCCAATAGCAGATAAAGTAGTAGAGTTGAACGACATGATGTGAGGAACGGCGAGGGCAAAGGGACATTTATGTCTTGAAACCATTTCATGCCGTGTGATTCATACATGTGTTACAAACAGGGGAAAAATGCCCTGATGACTATGTAAAGTTGTCAGCTGAACTTTTTACAGAGTCAGGCACGTCAAACGCTTATGTTGTGGAATCCTTGGTATACCTATTTTACTTTTCCTACAAAGCTTTTCTTTTCGTCGGCTAACCAGTGGTTGACCCCCTTTTCCCTTACGCAGCACACATACACACACACATTAAAAAAGCTGTACGGTCTAATACAGGTGCGCTAATAAAACATTATTTCCAGTAAACTGATTCTCGTCGACACACAATCTTGGACTGATCCTCCCCCTGCTCAATTTCCTCTCCCATTAAAAAAAAGATTGTCGGTGTGCTGTCATGCGCTACAGGAACTTTTTCTTGGTGCTTTGTGCCATTGTCGTCATTGCACGACTGTTTCAAATACGATTGCTCAAACGATCGTCATTGGAATCGCCAACCGCACCAAGCGTGACACCGCTTATACTGCCAGTGGTAAAACGAGGGCTGCAAGAGGACTACTGTCACATATACGAAGGTGTCTTTTCGACTGCCACCAAAGCGCTCGACAGTACTACAGAATTTATCAGCGAGCACGTGGATAGTGTGCAGGATGCGGTGGAAGATGGCTATTTCTGGGCAGTTTCACGCTTAAATCATGCCGTGGACATGCTACGAGACGTGATGATGGACATTTATCTCGCACCTGAACTCGAGTGGTGTATTTTCTGGTCTGTACTTGATCGATATTTACATCAAAAACAACAGCAGCAGCAGCAGCAAAAGCAGAAGCAACATTCCAACGACGAGACTACTACTACTACTACTACTACTAGTCATAATAAATACTACGGCGACGGCATAAAATCTGTTGTTACACTGGGCGAAAAGTACGAAATGAACTGGAACCAAATCGTCTGCTCTGCACCGCTGGAATACGGTCTACGAGCACCACAACTACAACAAGATTTTCGCAAACTAGCCAGCAGTGCGATTGTCAAAACACGCCACATGATCCAAGCGAATCAAGTCCACTGGCTGCACACCGTGCGCGGGATCCAACAATCGGTCATGGATGCACACTCGCATATTCTGGCACACTACGAGAAAGACGAATCCAAAGTGATCAACAAGATGCGCACATCAAGACGTCGACTGAAACGACTCGTGCGTCGTCAAATGAGTGAAACGCAAATGCGATCCTTGCGAAGCTTTCATCGGCTTGACAAGACAATCCACAGGATGTTTCATGATGCAGGCATGACGCCTATCGTCGACACGAGTTCCCAGGTTGTTTGTTTGGATGAGCTGCGCCAACAAATCATGCATGTAGCCCACAGCCAATATGAGCATGGCATTGGACGGATCGTGGCGACGGGCAAAAGTTTCGGTGATGCTGTCATGGATACGCTTGAGACATCCTTGACCGTATTCGTGGATGGAAGTGGGGGTCCGCTCGTGGATGGAGCTGCTTCTTATTACCGCATCGGCGTCAATGGCACCGATGTCATGGTAACGACGGTTCCCATGGTCATTTACTCTTCTATGAAGAGAGTCGATGTTGATTTGGCAACGCTCGCACAAGCAGCCACGGATATATCACAAGAAATGGAGGTGCAGTTGTGCGCATCATGGGAGGCGGCTTCTCAACAGATGAGTCGGTCTGAATACACCTGGTATCAGTGGCTGCATGATTGGTGGTATTTCTTAAAGTTTGCGCTTTGGGTGGCACTCAAAGTGATTGTTTCTTTCTTTTAGGGTAAGTTATCCATCCTTCTCCCAGAAGATTTGCTAAACGTTGCTTATCCTTATTACAATAGTCTTGAACGATCAGACAAAAAGTCACATACACAGCAGGTGCTGTACTTATCATACCACACTCTTACATAACCCTGTAATTTCGACAGTCATGATGGTTCTCTTAAAAAGAAACACGTTGCTGTCTTTTTGGATTGTCATACTACAAGTTGCAAACACATAATTTAGTATATTAGAACCATATTTCAAACCAACTATTGCATTACAAAAACATGTACTACGCAGAGCATATATCCCCTTCAGAATTATTCTTTTACAGTACCAAATAAATAATTCACGATAAAGCATCCAAGAAACTTTAAACACATTGCTATATTGTAAGGAATTAGAGATGTCTGTGGAACTTCGAAAATTACCTCGAGTGTCATCATGGTTAAGTACTAGTGACGATGGCTATCGATATGTTTCAGTTTATCCAATTGATTGACATTGAATGTAGACGTAGTAATATGCTCTACATATCAGTATATCAAATACCTAGATCTTCATAGAACACAGTCTAAGAAATGCTCGGATTACGCAAAAAGGACTCTAGTAACATGTTTATTTAATACTGAAAACTTTTTGATAGCTCAATCGATCTTTGGGATATGTGTGGCTGTTTGAAAGACAGTTTCCCCTGTATTTTACAGGTAAAAAGAAGGGTTTTTTGGGGGGAGGGAAGAGAGAGAAGAAATGTACAAAAGGTAAAAAAAAAAAAACTATATCTGATCTTTTTTAGGGCTTCTTGTTGCTTTCACTAATTTCTTTCAAGATGACATCAGCTCCTTTGCTAAGCAGCTTCTGAGCCACGCGAACACCAAGCTCTTTTGCTACAGCTTCTTTGCTTTCCATGGAAGCCGCTAAATCGACAGTTGTTTGGTCCTTGCATTCAGCGACTTGCTTACCATCCAAGCTGGCAACCAGACCATCAAGAGTAAGCGTATCACCTTTAAAGGTCGTCTTGACACCAATAGGAACACTGCATCCACCCTCCAGTTCGCGCATCATGGCACGCTCGGCAGTGCACACAATACGTGTCTCGAGGTGATCAAGTGCCTTGAGCAAGTCTTTGACACGTGCGTCATTGGCGCGGCATTCAATGGCCAAAGCACCTTGCGACACAGCATAAAGCATGGCATCATCCAGATATTGATTGATACGGCCACCCAAGTCAACACGGATGAGACCTGCCGCAGCCAAGACCAAAGCGTCGACTCCGTTTTCGGGGTCATCCAACTTTGAAATGCGAGTATGGCTATAGATCCCCATCATCACATGTTAGTCTAACTCTTTATCTTGTTCCATAGCCACCCCGTATTCTCTTTTACTCTTGACCACCCTCCACAAAACACATGCAAAAGAATAAACTTACATGTTGCCACGCTAATTGTACCGTTTTAAAAAAATCAAGAAATATTGGCATTGAGTATGATACTGCTTTTAATACCTGCAAACAAAACAAAACACACTTACAACACTCTTGATCTCCAGATCAGGGCGTCTGCGCTTAATTTGTGCTGTACGACGAAGACTGCTTGTACCAATCACAGAACCTTTCGGTAAGGTATCGAGGGTATAGCTCTTGTCTGTGCGCTCGGCCAACACAAGAGCGTCATTGGGGGTTTCACGGTCAAGAATGGCGCCAATTTCCATGCCGGGTTCCAACACGGTAGGCAGATCCTTCAAGGAGTGTACAACAAAATCAACACGACCGTCGTCCAAAGCCAACTCGAGTTCCTTGGTAAACAGAGACTTTTCTCCAATTTTGCTCAGGGCCACGTCGAGAATGCGATCGCCCGTTGTTGCCATTGCTTCGATTTTGAACTCGTTCTCAGGGTACTTTTTCGCCAACGCGTCTCGTACAAGGTATGCTTGTGCTAAAGCAAGCTGTGATCGACGTGTGCCAATGACGAACACTTTGGAATCTTTGGTTGCTGTGGCCATTATGTGTTGTTGTTGTTGTTCTTGTTGTAAGAATATATGAACAAGAAGGTTTGTGTGTAAGCAAGAAAACAAGGTCTAAATAGTGTCGGCATCAGAAAATAGTGCGGGGTTTTTGTGTCCATTAATAGTTTGAAGCTTTGACGTGAGAATTTCAAACAGGCCTATGCTTCATGGTCTGAGAGCCACGGATGATTCTAGTATCTATTGTTGCTACCTTGCTCTTCTGTTGTCGTCCAATCAAATCCAATACGTAATAAGCTGCAAGTGTGTCTCTACCCTCCTATGTTTACACGTTATAGCTTCAATTCGGGAACCCTATTAAGTATGATTTTAACAGTTGGAAAGGTTGGTTGGATGATCCAGCCGAACATCTTCCGACCTCTTACATCTTAACATGCTAGTCATAAACTATCGAATTCACCCTACTTTCCATTGTTTACAAGTCAAGAATTGTGACAAGAAGAAAAAGTGAAAAGAAAAGAAGGGAGAATTCTTCTTCATCTTCACCAGCGTATTTTAGGAGGGAAAAATTTAGCTATTAAATCTGTGTAAAATGGTTTAAGGGACTCAAGGTCCGGTGGATCCTCTACTAGGTTCGATCCAAGATCATACTTGTTGAATTGTTTGACCCACTTTAACATTTCAACATCGTGGTCATCCATGAGCCAAGCATACTCTCCTTCAGTATGCCACGAATAGAACGAGTGATAGCGTATGATGGCCAGGGCTTCGGGTGGCAAGTAATTCTTGCAAACCATGTACATGTACTCGTCGTGGCCGAAGCTTAGATGGACATTGCGTAGTCCGCAGTGTGGAGTATAGATACCATGTGCAGAAGAGTATAGCGAGTCGTAAAAGTCTGGATTGTTGGCAAAGAATTCTCGGTAAACAATTTTCTCGGCATACCTACATCCTACTGGGAAAGTATCGCCCACCACCTAGTAGAATGCATAAAGTTAAATTTTTGCGGGAACAAAATATAAGGTTTTGCATGCAGAAGAAAAACCCAAACTTACGGTCCACTGTGACTCTCCCATAAAATACAGTATTTTACCGAGATCATGAATCAGTGCGGTCAAGATAAACCAGTCCGGCTGCCCATCTCTTCTCACTGTTTCTGCTGTCTGGAGCGCATGTACCTTTGGAAGGGGGGGTGGGAAGGGTTAGGAAGGCAAATTAACTTATTCTCCATTTTCTGCCTTTCTTTTCAACCTTCTTATTTCTGTAACATTACTTACCGCTTGAGTGGTTTTTACGTCTGGATCAGCACTGTCGACGAGCCCATCCATTAGTTCAAGCGCCTCCCAGACACCCATCCATGCGTTATCCAACCGACCGTATCTCTGTTTCATGGCCAGAACATGCTCCAATGTTTGATGTGTGTGGTTTTCCTTGTAGAATTGTGGGATTCCGGGCATTTTGATGATTGCCTTTTCATAGTTCCTGAGCTGCGAGTACCCACTTTGGTCACGGTTACTGTTGTTGTAATTTGCCGCTAATATTGATGTCCTGTCGTCAACGTCCTTTTGTAGGATGGCATTTTCTTGTTGTATAGTATCGTTTTTTGCGTTGGATCGAACGTAATCTTTGTACATGTGTATCATGAGCTTTGACGAGCTGTTATGTAAATTCTAAAAATGTTTTGGCTTGCTTAACAATAATGAAGAGAGAGAGAGAGAGAAAGAAATGTCAAAACGCAAAAGGAAAAAAGCCTTCATATAGTAGGTGGACCCCGCATAAGTATCTGTACCTGTTTTTTTTCCCAGTCTCGCAAAGTTTGGATCGACCGAGCCAATAGGGATTATTACGCAGAATATTTTACAGGAAGCTATTCCTTTCATGGAATTAGCTACACATTTGGGAGATACGTTTGCCATCAACAGAATGACAATTGATACTTGAAGCTTGCAACAGCTTTCATATGCTCACAGACAATCTATGATTCATTTGAAATATGTAGTGACATATCGAGGATGTTCATTGATAGCTCATAAATGCTTTTCCCGATACACTTTTTTTGTTATCTGCAGACGCGCGGATGATAGCGTTCTTGCAGCGAAATGTATTGTCAGTTGAAGCGAGATTCATGACCCATGATATCATCAATAGCATAATACAATTAATGCAAGAGACTATCTCGAACGCACACTGAAGCCATCATAACGGCAGTTGCTATCATTTCTTTTTGTACTTGATAGTATAATTTGTGGTGTGTACAATGCAAGCAAACTTTCATGTCTGTGTTTCAACCAGCTATTCAAAAGAGGCAAAAGGTAAAAATTATTTTTCTCTTTCGCTTTGACAACCTTTTCATTAAATACAACCGACCATGCCGCCAAAAAAACCAACTGGATCAAACGCGGCAAAGAAGAATACGAAAAACAAACGCCAACGATCGTCCAACAGTGACAGCAACAACAACAACAATGCCACTGTTGCTGCTTCGAAAAAACGTAAAGTCGAGCCCGAGATCGAGTACGAAGACTTGAACAACCTTGATTCTTGGGATTGGAGTGAGGTACCCACTTCGTCCATGGTGACCGATGATCTGGGTGGATTTTTATGCCTGGAAGAGATTGACGACGTTCATGTTGAGTATGAAGGAGACGACACCACTGGCAAAGTAGCCAAGTTTAAGGTAAGCAAGAACAGTGGTTTGGTCTATATAGATCGTGATTGCACTTTTTTGTTTTTTTTTTGACGTCTGGATTTTTTTTTTTGGATCAGCGTGTCAAGAAAGCCGATAGAAAGACAGGAAAGCGTGCCCAACCGGAGATGCCGTTGGGTGTCGAGGATATGAAGGATTTCTACGATGTCGATACGTTTGACGAAAAGCTGGCTGCTGAGGATCAAAAGAATAGAACAGAGGCCAACGATGACGATGAGCCAATGTCTGATGAGCAACCTATGGAGGAGGATAATGAAAACGACGACCAGGCTGTTGGTGCTGCTGTCGACGGAAATGATGAGGAGGAAAAAGAGGAGGAAAAGCCAAAGGAGAAACCGGCCAAGAAAGATAAAGCACGAGACAAGAAGATGAAGAAATTGGAGCAGCTGAAGAAACAGATGGAGCAACTCGAGGCATCGTTGGCTGACGAAGACAAGGAGAAGCAACCTGCAAAAGAAAGCAAAAAGAACAACCGTCCTTCTGTGGAAGATATCGATAAGAGTATGTGTGGAAGCTGTTTTGGGACATACGGTATAAATCATTTCACTGATAGGAAATTATTTATAGGCGTCGATGTGTCGGCTTGGAAGTCTTTGAAATTGATCAAGCCTATTATGAACGCTCTCAAGTACAACAAGTTCACCGCCCCAACTCCAATCCAGCAGGAGACATTGCCCTTGGCATTAGCTGGCCGCAATGTGATTGGTGCTGCTGAAACTGTATGTTTATATGAATGTAGCTATTGTGCTGTGTTAATCAGATGGCGTTACTGATATATATTTTTAACGAAACAAGGGTTCCGGTAAAACACTTGCATTTGGTATTCCTATCGTGCAACACGTTGCCAAGTCCCAAGAACGAAGCGGTGATCTGGCTGGCCTTATTTTGACCCCTACGAGAGAACTAGCTATTCAAGTCAAAGAGCACATTGAAAAAGTTGGCGTGTTTGCAGATATTAAGGTACAGTTCATAATAAAACCTGTGTCATCTTTTTTCAGAGTGGCTGACCATCAAGGGATTTGGTAATTTTTTAGGTGGCTGTTATTGTCGGTGGCATGTCTATACAAAAGCAGCAGCGTATGCTCAAAAACAAACCAGATATCATTGTGGCAACTCCTGGTCGATTATGGGAGGTCTTTTCCGGGGTAATTACTGAAATTTAAGGCTTATTTGTACAAAAAGTATCCAATATTCATCACAAGGAGCAAGATAGCTAAAGATTACATACGTTTTTTTTTTGGTAGAGCGAAACATTTATGGATATGCTGAAGCACATCAAATATCTGGTTTTGGATGAAGCCGATCGCATGCTTGAAAAGGGCCGTTTCGAAGAGCTTACAAATATCTTGGATATCCTATCAAACAAGAAGCAGTAAGTGCCCGCATATAGGATTCAGTGCAAGTAGGAAATAAGTGTTGCTGACTATTATCAAACTCACAGGGACACTACTGATTGGCCTGAAGAGTCTGAGGGTAGCAAGACCCGCGTTGTTAAGAGAGGTAAAAGAGATACATGTCTATTATTTTGGGGTAAAAGCTCGTATACTAACAAAGATAATTGTTGTTTAGACCTTGAGAGCTATCAGACATTCGTGTTCACTGCTACATTGGGCAAAGATATCCGATACAACATTAAGAGTAGGAAGAAGGTGGGCAAGAAAGCACCAGGATCCATGGGTAAGATATAAAAGATTGCCCAAGAATTTAGACACGTCCGGACATGTCTTACTAACTCGAAAATGTGTATATATAGAGGATTTGTTGGAACGTCTGGAGTTAATTGACAAGGATCCGGCAATCGTTGATATTACAACTGAAGGAGTGGTCGCTTCTCGTTTGGTTGAAGCCAAGATTGAGTGTCTCAAGAACGAAAAGGATCTTTACGTCTACTATTTCGTAACACGTTATCCTGGCCGTACGATTGTGTTTGTTAACAGTATTGACGCACTGCGTCGATTGATACCTATCTTTAAGCTTCTTGACGTTGAAGTCCTGGGTCTCCATGCACAAATGCAGCAGAAACAACGTTTGAAGAATCTGGATAGGTATGAATTTTTCGTATTTTCAAAAAGTGTAACCCGTCGTGTCATGACTCTATTACTGATTGCTAATCTCTAATGATTAGATTCAAAGCAAACAAGAACGCTGTGTTGATGGCTTCCGATGTGGCTGCTCGTGGTTTGGATATTCCTTTGGTAGACCATGTCATCCATTATCAACTTCCCAGATCGGGTGAGATTTATGTCCATCGAAGTGGTCGTACAGCCCGTGCTAACCACGAGGGTGTATCGCTCCTACTCTGTGCTCCCGATGAGCTGAAGCTCTACACGAAACTGTACAAGACACTTAAAAAAGGTGCTCACTATCCCGACTTTCCAGTGGACGTGGGCATTCTCAATGAAATGAAGAAGCGGGTAGCACTTGCGACTGAAATTGATAAACTCGAACATCGAGAGCAAAAGGTAATATATACTTGCTAGAAGTAATAATTTCGTTCTTTTAAGCTGATATGTCTCTTTAGTCATCTCACGACGAAAACTGGATGCGAAAGATGGCAGAAGAGATGGATGTTGAATTTGACGAAGAAGAGCATACAAAACCCAACAAAAAGAGCAGCAAGATCAAGATCCTAAACAAAAAGGGAGAACTCAAGCATCTTTTGGCTCAACCTATGCTGCCATTTGGCGTATCCCGGAAATATATCACTAATGGCATTATTACGGATTTGGTGGATCGACTCATTGAGAACAATAAAGGTATGACAAAAATAGGTGTAAATGTGGCTAGGATCAACTTGACTGATAAGCCTAATATCATTGACATAGACAAAGACGTGCTTCTGCCCGCTCATGCACAAACCAATGCACTCGAAACCATCGCCGCTGGAAAAGCCAATTAATTCATTTTTGTATAGTAAAAATATCACCTAGTAGATTCATAGATAATGCAAATAAACACTATACCAAACGCAGCATTTCATTTATAAACCAGAATAACTGACATCAAGTCAAGAGCCTTCCGGCTTGAGATAATCATCACACAGAACCCCACTTTGTTATACGATGGCACTTTTGCCAACTTATTTTAGGTGATCGATCCAAAGCAAAGCAGGCCTTTCTTTCCCGTTTCTCTTTATTATAAAAGATTACAGACGGCTTAGACCTTGAAACCACGGCTCTGGCGTTTACCACGAGCACGCTCGAACTTGCGGCCCTTGGAGCGGACAAAGGGCTTCTTGTTCTTGTGAGGGCCCATGCCAAAGTGCTTGACGGACTCACGGCTGTTCTTGGCACCACGGATCAAGACAGTGTTGGAACCCGTGGGGGCACGGAGAGCCAGTTGATCCAAGGTAAGGATCTCACCACCGGCCTTTAAGATTTTGGCCTTGGCGGTCTTTGTGACACGAAGAGCGGCAACGGAAAGCTTAGGAACTTCCAAAAGACGCGAGTCATCGGTGACAGAACCGACAACGACCGTGGTCTTGCCTTCCTGAGCAGTCTTGACCAAGCGCGAGACGGTGACGGAAGGACGGTTGATGCGCGACATAAAGAGACGCTTCAACACAACCTTGTTAAAGTTGGCATCAGTACGGCGAGCCAAGAAACGGTAGAGCTAAGAATGGCAGATAATCCCCAAATCTTTTCGTTAATATCTTTTTTTTTTTGTACGTTCGTCGTCGTTGTCGATCTATCAACTTATTCCAGATATAATTTTTACCTTGACCAACAAAGCCTGGTACACGTTCTCCGACTTGGGAGCGGTACGGTTTGTGTTCTTCACGTGGTGGTGCTTAAGGTCAATACCCTACACAGGGGCAAATAATAACCATAAGTTATTTTTCGTTTGGAATTTTTATTGTAAAGACGTCAGAATCGAATGGTTTGATGGTGTTTGCTGAATGGGGTGAAGAGAAAAATCGACTTTGAGCGGACGACCAAATGGGGAGGGGTAACAATGTCGAATTCCCCACACCATGGTAATATTGTTTATATCGAATCGATTTTCAATCCATCCATCTCATTCATCCACTCGTCCATCCATCCGTATTCGTTTTGCATCCATATCGATGCTTATCCCCCGTATTTGTTCGTATAGAGCGTCGACACGTACCATTTCAAAGGTTGAAGCAAGGAGGAGATACTGGCTCACCAATGAAATTCCAAATTTGATACTTCCCGCCAAAACGCTCAGACACATACGCTGTAATCCTAGTTTCCCCCTCCCCCCTGCACTCAGGTAAGTTACAGTATCATAAGATCCTCTATTTCATTCTACCAATACCACATGTAGATGCTTGTATTATATCTAGCGACACCTTTGTCGATTCTACATAAACCTTTGAAAGCTTTATTCAAAGCCATCAATGTCCTGCTCCAACCATATAAGGCAACAAGCTATCATGTCAGTTGTTTTGTTTGCATGAATTTTCTTATGACAAGAGAAAGCAAAGAGCCACTGCATCTCTATTACTTTACTTGACCCACTCTGCAACCGAGAAGCTTAGCCACTCACTATTATATTTTTTAATTCTCCCAGCCAGTTGGCTTCTTGACGCAACCTGTTTTTTTACAAAACTATATACTGTGTGTGCTGATTGTCACAAAAACATTTTTGACAGTATACAACAATTATTATCGTTAATTACTGTTGCCAGCGCTATGTCCCGAGGCAAGAGCACTTTTACAACTCGTATGATAGTAATAAGACACCCTGTATGAGTTTAACTTTATTCCGGCTACTTTTGCTGCCATGATCTTGGTAATAACTGGGATGCAACGGAAAGTTATTATCCAGGTCTTGATTATGTGACTACCCACTCGCTCCAGAGTCCAAGTATCCCGCAGCTCATGAAAAACGCATTTGCAGCGCTCTCTTGGGTTGTTGAAAATGGCGACTCCATAAATGTTGACGTAAGCCGTCTTGCTATCTGCGGCGACTCAGCAGGAGGCAATCTATCTGCAGTCATTCCATGTATGCATTACTATGTATATTAAGGATACGAAAGATTGAAAAGACAAAAGTGACAAAATGCAAAGCTAAAGAAGGACACTTTTACCGTTCTTAGTGATGGCCAAAGAACGTGGTCTACCAAGCGCTATCAAAGCTCAGATATTACTTTATCCCGCGACAGCAGCTTCGCGCGACAAGTACGAATCTGCAAAGCTTTTTGGCGGCGGCGACTACTATTTGAAAAACGAAGACGCTATATTCTTTGATAAGGCGTATTGGAATGACTGTGAGAAGACAAAGATCGGATTCCCAATGTTGGCGACCACCGAGGAGCTTCAAGGACTCCCACCAGCTCTAATTTTCACCGCAGAAGCAGACATTTTGCGTGATGAAGGTGAAGACTATGCTCGTCGATTGACCAATGCTGGAGTACCTAATGCCACTGTTCGGGTCATTGGCGCAAGTACGTATTATACTCTATGTTGAAGCATGCTTCTTCTCTTTGTTACCTTACTACTACAGTGGTGGATTGTGATTACTCATGGTTCCTTCTTGTATGTGCTTAAAAACAGTTCATGGATATGCTACTGTTCCTGTTGATACACCGGCGTATAAACAAACCATGGCCATGATTACCAATCAACTGAGTGAAGCTTTTGAGAGAAAGTGAAGTACTATTATGCGAATGTTTCTCTGAGCAATGTAATCGTCGGTGATACTGTGTATATAACATATTATAATAAAATTTCCCATGCAGCAGCAGCATAACCTTTTATGCATTTTTACTGTTGAATCGTTTGTTGTCCCATACATTTATACAGTGGTTCCCCTAAAATTTCATTCTTTCAAATTCATGGAAAGCAGGGATTGTGAAAAGTTAACGAAAGCTAGGTCAAACTGCCATGTACAGATTCTTTATCCAAACAGATCTTGATGTTACATGGATTAACCAACACTCAAGAAAATTGTCACTCTAACGGTCATGTACTTTATGTAGCCTATTGTCCGATACATATACCTGGCCGTATCGACATATTCTACACTACTTGATTCTGATGTTGAATCACATAATTCACATTGTACATTGCCTGCTGTCAAATACATTTACCGGGCCGAATTAACCTTTTCTTCACATACATAATAGATAAAGATACACCAAATGAAGAGACGATGGACGACCCTAACAAGGCTAGCGCAAAACTGTGAAAGAATTTCCACACCATTTCGGGAAGCCTTTCTGAGCATGCTCAAACGGTCGTAGGTTCGACCTCTCACTGCTGTCTGGTAAAAACGTCTTGCCTCAGAAAAACAATCATCTCGCAGAATCCCCAGTGACAAATTGGATAGCCAACGCTTATGATAGATTTACTCATAGAAGCACACCGATGTGCCCTAGTTTTTCAACCAGGTTTTAGATTGTGTGTTTAACGTAATTGTCAGTTTTGATATTGTACATATACTAATAAAAAAAGGCTTGTATTGTGGTAAAGTTAATTTTAGGTAGTTAAAGGTTACAGAGTGAGAGAATCCCTTACAAACAGACTCATTGTTTCTCACACAATCTTGCAGTTGACATGCACTTGGAAGAGCTTTATCCGAAGGCTGGATCATACACGGGCACTTGAATTAGTGTTACGGGCATGCATCATAAAGTGAGCCGGAAGCGACGACAAAACAAGACAAGCCAAAGACAGAGGAGAGATGAATCTAGGTCAAGGCAAGAAGAATATCGGAAGGTCAAGGAGACCAGATGATGAGAAAGGAACAAGGGACAAGTCGAGTGATTACATTTATATTTATGAAGGTTGATAAGTTGGGTGATGATTGACGATAAAGATGTTGAGGGATTGAGTAGAGGTCAACGAATAGTCATGACAGGAAGGGCCTCTATTGGGGTTAAAGCGATGCAAGCGAAATTTGAAAATTGACCCACAAGTCGCTTCAATAGCGGACGTTGCCCATAAATTGTGCCATTCGCTGCGAAAAAAAAGTTTCTCAACGAATTGGATGCGGTGAATAAAGCCAGCAGTGGTATTCCAGCTGTGTCGGGGGCCTTCGAGCTATCGCCGGGTTGACATCGTGCTTCTACTTTTCGAAGTAGGAGTGGGGAGCTGAAAGTTCTTTTAAGAATGATCAGTTTCTTTTCCCATTCGTTCCCCACTTTTTACACAAAAAAAAGAAAATGACAATAATATAGCATCTGGAGCAAGTCCAGCTTACTCGCTAAATTTTCCCCAATTATTTTTTTTTTCGGGCGAGTCCAACTTTTGCAAGCGGACCAGCTTTTGCTAGCGGACTCACATATAATCTTGGCGAGTCTATCAGAGTCTGTCAACTTTGACAAACCAATTTTCAGCAGTGCTAGCAACATCTACGTTTTGTGTGATTATTCTTAAAGGCAAAGGGTTTTGTGCCATCACAAAAGAATCGGCTTGGGCTCACTCACATGTATTAAAGAAAGCATAATAGGGGGTTTCACGCTTGGGAATTTCTGCTTTTTAACAGCCGAAAAACCGCATTTCTTCCGCAAGAAATGCAAAAATTTCTAGTCAAGAAAAGCACTTTCTGAGCTGCTTTTCTTGCAAGAAATGCGCTTTTCTTGCGCTTGTGACTTGCAAATTCTGGGTTGGGATGGAACTATCATTTTTACACGCGTAAGACGCGTCGAAATAAACTCTACTCCTTTCTGCTCAATATGACAAACGAACACACCACAAATGCAACCACCACGGTCCATAATGAGACTTCACCTGTAGGGAAAAAGACACTAACGTTACCTTTCATTTAAATGAGTTAAAGTTAACTTCGGTATCTTTTGTGTACAAAAGGCCAGCCGAGATCACACTTCAAATGAAGTATGTGAAGTAATGGTCAACTGGCTTACCATTCGTGAAAACTTCGAGAAGTGGTCAGGCGCAGGCGAGCAGTCAGCACCAGGCATAAAAAAGAAAGGAACGAAAACAGCCGCATACACTGAGATGGCCGCGGCTATCAATGAGAAAACTGGTGTTGGTTGGGACTGGCAGAAAACGAAAAGCCGTTTCGAAAGTTACAAGAGACGGTATATCAGTACCAAAAGAAAGTCGGAAGCTTCTGGCTTTGGCAGAGAGATCAGCCTAAAAGAACGTAAAAAGGGCATAAAAAATATTGTTGACAAACTCAATCATATGTGCCCCTACTTCTATGAGATGGATTCAATCTTTGGCCAAAGGGAGAATATCAGCCCAAGCACGGTTTTGCATGCTGGCCTTCCGCCATCGATCTCTGCACTTGCGGCCACTCTTGTGCCAGCTACTGAGTTACCTGCAGTAGAAACTGCAGTAGCAGCAACACCAGTACCAACAACAGCAACTGAAGAATTGCCGACGAATCATGTTGTCGACGAAAACGTGCCTTGCTCCTCGTTCTTCGAACAAGCAGATGTCGACAGCGAGACACAAGAAATCACTGTCGACAATTTCGAAGAGTCTATGGAACGATTCTTGGAGCAGGCTGCACCCAGTCCGGAGCCCCAGAATGAGGAGGTGAACAGCATTGCTTCCAGCAGGGTAAAAAGCGGCTCTGGCGATGACGACGATAATGTGCCACGCGGCAGAAACTTTACTGCCGTTTACTCGGTCAATGAAGCCAAGCGACGCAAGTTAGAGTCGAAAAAGCTCAAGCTCGAGCATGAGAGACTGCAATTGGAGAAGGCGCGATTGGCAGAACAGAAACGTGCGTCCCAGGCACAAGAACAGCAGACTTACGCTAGTGACAGGACCAAGTTTTTCATTGAGCTGTTGAAACTTGGAAAGACTGCTGACGAAGCCAAACAGATAATTGAAAATGTATACGAGTAGTCACTGGCATTTTATGTATAAACAAAAGTTTATTGTCTAGATGTAAAATCAACTACAATGTTTTTGAGGAGGTCTCTTTTCCCTTCTGCGTCTGAAAGCTGTGATGATGTGCTATGCTCATTGCTTCCATTATCATTTTCGGTGTCCGGATCCCATTTATCATTGCGTCGGAAGAGATAGTTGTGGAGAAGACATGTTGCAACGATTATTTCGTTTAGCTTTTTGAATTCGTCCTTGGATCTCAGTTGCAATGGGACATTCTTCAAAAAGCGCCACCTTCCTTTCAAGATACCAATCGTATTTTCAACAGCCACCCTACCTGATGCATGCTGGAAGTTGAACGTTTGGTAATCCTTGTGCAGTCGGGCTGTTGGACTGCGGTATGGGGTGATCAGACGCGTCGTAAGCCCATATCCAGAATCACCAATTAAATATTCGTTTCCTGAAAAATGGGCAGCAGGAAACAGTCCTGGAAGAGATTGGCTGCTATATACGCTTGCGTCGCTCATAGAACCAGGACATCCGCAACAGATGGATCGGATGTAGCGGTTATCATCACATATGATCTGAAGATTCATGGAGTAGCGTGATTTGCGGTTGAAGTAAACTTCGCCTTGTTCTTTGGGTCTTTGAGCAAAGTTGACATGAGTGCCATCGACGAAACCGACACACCAGGGGAAGCCGGTCTTGGATTCTATGCGCGCAGCAATCGACTTGCGTTCTTCTTCATCAGGCCAGGACAAAAAATCAGTCAACATCAATTTGTTGATGACTCCAATAACGCGATAAAAGCATTTGCTGACAAAGCCTGTAGACACACCCCATTCCATCCCAAGTTTCGTAGTGGAGTTTCCACTTCCGTCGTGTGCGAGTCTTTGCAGCGTGATGCCTAGCTGCGTTTGGACATCTATCTGAGCTACACGCGACTCGCTGTTGAAATCCGGATGGCCCTCAATAAGCTCGAGGAGAGCTTTGAACGATCTTTTGTTCATCCGCACCAACGTTTTGAATTGCTTATCAGGCCATTGCATAAAAAACTCGCGTTTTTCTTGCAGTTTTGGAACGTGACCGCGAGGATTGAGGTATCGATGGCTGCTGATGCCAACGTAAATGCCAAGAAGCTCGTCGCAATCTTCTTCCTCTTGGAGCAATTCGCTCGATTCATCGTTGCAAAGCAACTGCCGCTGAATGCTTTGCTCAATGAGCTTATTGACTCCACGTAAAGTCCTTTGTCGCTGAGTGATTTTTGGCATTGGAAGGTTGATTGTAAGAACGTAGTGTGTGAAATAAAGTAACAAATTCAAGAAACGTTGACGCGAAACGCGTAGCAGCTGATGTTGAAAGTTTATCCGTGATTGTGACTTTGCTTTTTAAACTGAAGAAATGCGCATTTCATTTTCTCATTTTTTCCCAAGCGTGAAACCCCCTAATGGTTTAAGTGTGGTTGAAAATCGACTTCCCTGTATGCCCCTAAGCACCAGTGAAAGATGCTCTCGCGACAATGTGCCGAATAAGGAAGCATGTCGATCCTGTTACACACAGTGCTTGTGATCCAAGAAAGAACGATGAGCACATTAAAAGAGCAGGAGGATTTTCTTACGGGTTGTTTTTCTGATAAAAAATGACTGATGCCGCTGCCTTGTGGTGATGTAAAAGAACCTATCTTTGATCAATGAATTCATCACCGCAGCCCTGCGTAAGATTTACCTAAACAGACTGCTGCGGCGTTCGTGCGACTTCGTTACCATGGCAACCCGTTGCTGATAGCGTACTCTTTTTAACCCTTCTGGTCCACCACGCGGTTTGTGTGTTATCTATTTATATCAGCTCGGTTTGCATGAAGCAATGATCCTTTCTTTCTTTCTTTCTTTTTCACACACGCCCTTTTTCCTTCTCTGTTTATCATCCAGGATGAAATGCTTTTGGAATTGGTCTATTAATGATCATACTAGAACAATACAATACTACTTGATAAACTCCTTTGTAATGTTTGACTCACCCTGTTATAGTGTGGCGATTTAAATGCTTATAGCAAGATGTACAGATTACCTTCAACAGCATTCATTTGCAAGCTGTATCATCATTCTATTCCATTTCTTATAAAGGACATTTTTTTATCGTCCTGCTGAAATCCAATCATTTCTTTGTTATCAACGCCTTCAATTTTGGTCTTTTGCTTTTGCATTTTGATCTCCAAAAAAACAAAAAACCACAATACGCTCACGTCAATACCAATAATGGTAAGTTTTTCAATTGACACGTTGGATCTCATTGGTGTATCAGTAGCAAATTTTGGGCCGTAGTAAGGCTCACTTACCCCGTCAGAAAATGCCTGTTTGAAGTCTTCATTGACAGTGTACATACAATTGTTTTTTGTTGGAGCAAGATAAGTTTAGATAAGATTATTGTTTCAAAGAGTACAACTCCATATGTATGTGAACGATCGCTAGGTGTGTTCGTTACAAGAACCATCTAGATAGAAATTCAGAGATCGGTTTGGAGCCTACACATTCAAACAAGAGAGCAGCGGCTATCATCACTGTCATTGAAATGCTTCCTATGCATACATTCAACTGATGTAGTTCAGCCGTCTATGGACGGTCCGAGCTATTGGAATTTACGATTATCGTCGAATCCGTATAGTCGGAAGAATATAATAGCGGAGCGGAAATGCAAAGGGGCCCCGAAGGAACGCGCACTAATAGCTTAATTAACTGTACAGTGTATGTGAGTGTCAGTTTTTCTTTTTCCAAAAAAAAAAAAAACTATGCTTCGTTCATTAATTCGCTCGATTAGCCACCAACAATTAGTAGTACGACCACAAGTTGCAGTGCGACGAGGACTTGTCGTAGCACGTCAGCAGCCTCGTTGTTTCCAAGTACGACGTGCTTTGCAACCTACTGTTCAAGGACGTTGGTATTCGAGTCCAGCACAGCAATGTTGGCAATGTGGCGCACCCACAAAGTCAACGTCCGTCTTGTGTGAAAATGCCGATTGTAAAGCGATCCAACCCGTTCAAGCTCAAGTTAATTATTTCGATTTGCTGTTGGATGGGTAAGCTATTTTTCGTGTTTGTTTTGGAAGGGGTGGGTGGGATGTGCATTCCTTTGAATTGGGAAACGAACAACTCATAAACCTTGGGAGGGTGTTTTTATACAGAAAAGAACATACGTTTGACGTGGATACCAAAGCTATGAGGTTCAAGTTTTTGACATTACAGCAAAAGGCACATCCGGATAGTTTTTCACAATCATCCAAGGTAAAAGTTTGCTTACTGCTAGGTTAGCTATGCAAAGCCAGGGGTTGATTTGTTTGATTTGACTGTTGGTTTTTTTCTAGCAAGAACATGCGTATGCACAATTACAATCATCAATGCTCAACAAGGCATATGGTACACTCAAGGATCCATTGGCACGAGCACGATACATGTTGGAACTGGAAGGGGTGGAAGTTTCAGAGACGGAATCCTTGCATGACCCTGAATTACTGATGGAGGTGATGGAGCTCCGTGAAGAGTTGGATGAAGTGTCCACTGAAGAAGAGCTGGCTCAAGTCAAGCAGACAAACGATGGTATGTCACAACCCCCCCCCCCCCAAACCCACCCAGTCGCTGCTGTAAGATGGGGTTTACAATGTATGAATTGTTATTTCTTTTTTTTTTTTTAGCAAAGTACCAAGAAACAGTGCAAAACCTGTCCAAGGCATTTGAAAAGAAGGATTTGGACCATGCCAAGGAGCTGATGGTGCAACTGCAGTATTGGGAAACGATTCGACGCGCCATTGTTGAATGGTCGCCACAGTGATTTCAAACCACACACATTTTAGAAAATTATTGTAATTTTAGAATAAAATAGAATATGAATAAAACATCTCGTAGATCGCAACTAATCATCATTATGCAGAGATGGTAGCTTTGCATTATCATATCGGTTTCAGAGCAGCCCCCTTTGAACTTTTTATATAGAAATTACATGTACTTTATAGAAAGAGCAGATCCGATCTTCTATTGACTCTTTGTGCTCCCAACCCCCGTTCTTCATGCATTGCATAAACAATGAGCATCAGTGCTATATATATGAGAGAGAGAGAGAGAGAGAAACAGCTAAAAAGAGTAATTTTTTTAAAAAAAAAAAAGTTGGAAAAAAGGCTAATTTACAGGTTACAGGGACCTGTGATATGCAGGAGCTTCTGTTCTGCTTTTACACACAATCGGGATGGTGCTGCAATGCACGAAATTGGCTTGTGCACCAACTCAATATATTGCCCAGATTAATTATCATGATTATTCAGCCATCATTGTTCTTTCCCTGATGTTGCTCGTTCTTTTTTTTTTTTTTTTTTTTTTGCATGTGCACAACAAAGCCCTGTTTTTTTGTCGCACCCAAAAATTGATAACTCTTTGCAAGACAATCGATGATAGACCCGAAAAATCGGGGTGTCCCGCACCACCACAAGAGGGAAAGGGTAGGGGTTGGGGTTGGACATAGAGCAGCCCTCTGGTCTGAGATGCCCTAGAAATAGAACGGTCGGAGAAGAAGGGAGATCGTCGATTTCTTTTTTAAAATGAAACGGACAACGTGGCCCACGTTTTGCAGCCCACACACACACACAGAAAGAGAGAGAAAGTAGCAGTAGTAGTGGTGATGTTATATATTTGAATAGGGCTATCAGCATCGTTGTGAGCAGGTTTAAGCCGTGCGCTGTTCTCTGTGACACCCATCCACATGGAAATACAAAAAAATCAAATATAATCTCGTCCAATGGCCTTGGCTCTTGACAAATGCGGTGAGCTAAAACACACAAGGCTCACACACACACACACACACCAATTCACATGGACCGGAAATAGGTTCTGTAAGTAAAAAAAGATAGGCGCACATGCCAGTTTCTCTTTGCTTATGCTGGCTCTGTTTGTTTGCGTTAATCTGTTTGTTATTTGAACAAGTGCACCTCAGGGACATCACTGAATGAGAGACAAGGGATCGCTCTCATCGAGACTCTGTGTTCTCTCTCTCTCAGGTTTCTGTGCGCGCATCAAAAAAAGCAGAATAAAAAGTCCGCATTTAGTGCAAGTTTGAATCGGAGCGGACAAGAAGAGGGCCCTTTCGTTGTTCGGGTAAGAGAGAGAGTGAAAGAGAGAAAGAGAGAGCGAGAAGCGCGGGCAAGTTGTCTGTTGTACAGAAACACTCGAAAAATAAAATTTCATCTTTTTGGCTCTCTCTTTCTCTCTCTCTCTCTCTCTTATTTCACGCTTTGTTCTTTCTTTTCCTCTTGCTTTCCTTTTCCTCTTTGTATTTTTCATTTGCAGATCAGCAGGGCCATAGCAACAGCAGCCATAACAACAACAACAACAACAACAACAACAGCCATAACAACAACCCAGCAGGCACCGCTTGCGCACGTCAACCAGCACCCGAAAACAACAACAGCTAAACACACATCATTCAACCATGGCTACACTGGCCTTGAAGCGGAGGACTCCCTCGCTCGGTACCTTACCCACCGTACCCAACATATCCGTCATGGAGAATCCTATGCCACCGACACCTGCTTCGATGAACAGCAAACCAGCCGTCCAGGGCTCGTCCCTGTACCACACCTGTCGCTCTGTCTGCGACAAGCTTGCCCTCGTTGAAGGCATGGAGGAATATCTCACCGACGACGCCATGACCCCTTGCACATCATCATCATCATCATCACCCTCATCATCTGAACCATCGACCCCGACCGCCGGCGATCCCTTGTCCAAATTGTGGAGCATTTGTCGTCGAGGTGCGCCACTGTGCACCCTGTTCAACGCACTTCAACCCGAGAAACCGCTCAAAGTCGACCGCAACCCTTCGTTGAACCAAGTCAACAAGGGAAAGGCAAGCGTCTATCATTTCATCGTCGCCTGCAGAGACCAGCTCAACTTTACCGAGGATGAGCTGTTTACCATTAGCGATCTGTATCAGGACGATACCAATGGATTCGTCAAGGTAAAAGAGCAAGTGTTTCATTGTCTTTGGAACACACTGCACATGCTATTCCCCCCCCCCTACACCCCTGGGATTATCCCAATTCTTATTTCGCGTACTCTCTCTAGCCCTCCCTCCCCCCAAAAGAAATATATCTCCCCAATCCCCCCCAGATTCTTGTGCAACAGAGAGTGTGCACACACACACACACACAGACACACAATTTACACGACCCAACCCCACTTTGCCCTTGTCAATGAACGTGTGGTCGTACTAAATTTATTTCCTTACATTAGGTTGTCAACACCGTCGACAAGCTTCTCCACCTCCTCGAGAAAGATGGCGTGATCACCGTCCGCTCCTCCAACAGAAACTCGGACCCAAATGCGCCCAAGGACACACGAGACAAGGTCGTCCTGGAGCTGCTTGAGACCGAACGCAAGTATGTCCAAGATCTGGAGACGCTTCAGGTAAAACCAACCAACCAACCACCCCCACACACACCCAACACATCCGCGATCTCTTACTCAAAATCGAACCTGTTAATAGAACTACATGCGAGAATTACAAGTACAAAAGATCCTTTCGCCCGACACTGTCCACTACCTGTTTGGCAACCTCAACACGCTTGTCGATTTCCAACGTCGTTTTCTGATCCAACTCGAAAATGCAGCCGAGAACATCCCCGAGGAGCAGCGCTTCTGCTCGCTGTTTTTGCAGATGGAGGATGCCTTTGCCGTGTACGAACCTTATTGTGCCAACTACTATTCCGCCCAGGACCTGGTGGTGCAGGAAACACCCAAGTTGCAGAAATTGGCAGATATCATGAATCCGACCTATGAGCTGCCTTCCATGCTCATCAAGCCTGTCCAGCGTATCTGTAAATATCCTCTGCTGCTGAGCCAGTTGATCAAGACCACAAACTCGGAATGGCCGCACTATGCAGAGATGAACGACGGTCTGGAGGCGATCAAACGCGTCACTGAAAAGGTCAACGAGACGCAGCGGAAGCATGAGAATTTGCAGGCGGTCGAGGATCTGCGTCGCCGTGTGGATGAGTCGCAGGTAAGAAAACACCGTATAAAACGATGAAACGTACTAGATAGAATGCTTACCGATGCCTATCATCTAGCGTGACATTGTGGAAGGCCACGGCAACTTGTTGCTCCAAGGCAAACTGATCATGCTGAGCGGTGACAGCGAGCGTGAACTGCAAATGTTCCTGTTTGATAAGGCACTGCTTATTTGCAAGGAGACCAAGGATGCATCAAAGAATCGTTTGACCAAGACCAATACGCTGTCGATCAAAAAGAAGCGCCGTGCTAGTCTACAAGCCAAGGGTCGGATCTTCACGAGTCGGATCATCAGCATCGCCAACAAGTCTCAACCTGGTAATTTTTTTACTACTGATATTGCATTCTAAATTATTTGAATTAACTCTTGATGAATGCCTGCATCAGGTAATTGGCAACTGGTGGTCGAATTCAAGGATCGAGACATTGAACGCTTTACGCTCAAGTTCCGTCACGAAGAACAGCTCAAGCTGTGGGAAACCACATTGACCCGAACAAAGGCGGCGCACAAGACCCATGTACCCAACACACACCTGCTCTCCATGTCTGCACCCATGACGCCTGTCAACTCACAGAGCCGCAACGATGGCTTGTACCTGGATGACGACGATGATGAGGACGAGGACGACGAGGACGAGGACGATGATTTCCAAACCGCTCGATCGCGCAGCAACTCTGTCTCGGCACAGCAAATGTTGGGCATGCGACCCAAGATGCCGCGCAACAACAGCCAAGATGCATCCATGTTCAAACTCGCCAACGGCAGTCCTACCGGTGCTGCTCGCCATCAGCCCATGCCAGGCATGAACTTGTCGCCACTGCCACGACCCTCGAATGCGGGTCTTCCGGCCTCGCCACCCATTGACTATGGCGTATACCCTGCATCACCACCTCCCTCCAGCCCCTCGTCCCCAGCCAACTCGTCCAGAACATCCATGGGCACCACGTCCTCGTCATGGCACCGCCAACGTGCCGATACCGACGCAGGATCACCCCTGGCCGATATTGCAAACAAGTTCATGACAGCTACTGACTCGATCACGCCTGCTTCTGAAGAATACAGACCTTTGGGTGGACCCCCGGGTCGCAGCCAATCACATTCTGCAGCACCTTTTGCACAACAACAACAACAACAACAACAACAACAGCAACATCCAACAGCACCGATGCCCATGCCATCCACATCCTCACCACGCAGTCGTGTACGATCACAGAGTAGCCCGAATATCCACAAAAATATGCAGCAGTGGGACGAACTGCCACAAGTCCCCATCAACTCACGCACATTGTATCGCGACAACAACAACAACAACAACAGCAGCAGTGGAGTACGCAACGTAGCATCGACCCCACGCCTGTCAGAGATGGCGACCTCACCAAGCTTACAATCCCAAATCGACCGTGTTGTGTCGGCTGTGCCCAACTCTCCGGGAACCGTCAAGATCAAGCTGAGCTATTGCGACGGGATCTATGTGATCATGGTGCCTCAGGAAGTGACGTATCTGGAGCTGATGGAAAAGGTGGAGAAGAAGATCCGACTGGTGGCCAGTCTCAAGGCAAGCGACATGTTGCGCATCAAGTATCAGGACGAGGATGGCGACTTGATCACGATCAACTCGGACGACGACGTCCTGATGGCATTTGAGAACCGAGGAGCGAATACTGCATTAAACTTGTTCGTCAGTGTTTAAAACACGTCTTTCAAAAACGACGACACCCTTATCCCGCATCTGTACCATCACTACTACTATTACTACTACTATTACTACTACTACTACTACTACCTGCAAGGCCTTTCGTTTTCTCCATTCCCACATACCATCATTCCCACCTTCTTCTTCTTTCCGAACATTTGCGCACGCACACAAATCACTGTTTTCGTTACTTGCTATATTTTCCTAATACTGTTGTTATTACTTGATCATTCTCCCGCATTTTTTTAAACAACCCCACATTTCCTTATGGCCAATACCCTCGTTTCTTTTCCACACCACACACACACACACACACCCACAAAAAACCCTTATAATTATTTCCTCCTTATTATTGTTATTTTATTCGCATTTTTTTATTCTACATCCTTTTTTTTTCTAGAGAAAAGAAAAAGACAGTTCCTTTCCCTAACCACACACACACCCCTCTTCTTTTGTCCTATCTGTTCTGGCACAAGACAGTGTGCTCTCTCCCACATTGATTCTCCTATACTCTTTCTTGTTTTTTTTTTGTCTTGTAAATAGAAATTTGTCCTCATCTGCTATACTATAAACTACCTTACTCGTTATACCAAAGCTTCTTTAACATTTTTTTTTATCTATAAAGAAAATTATTAGGCCATGTGGTCTTTTTTTTTGGGTGCATAAGTGCACCAATCATGCTGCATCTGACATTGAAAAATAAAAAAGAGACATCATCCAGCATAAAAAATAATAATATCAGTGAAAACAGGCATTTACAGGAAGTGTTTTAATGGGATATGTAACGAAAAAGAAAAACAAAAGAAAAACAGCTCAAAACTGGGGAGGGATGGGGTCCTTTGAAAAAAGAAAAGAACAAAAAGACAGAGAGAGAGACGGGAGGGAGGGAGCGAGGGAAGGGACAGACACAAAGAGCAAAAGAGGAAGAGGGGGCGGAGTGGTGGATGTGTGTGTGTGTGTGTACGTGAACAATGAGAGTGCTTTTGAATGTGCGTTAACAAAGGAGAAAGAGGAGGTGCTTTCGAGTGAACATGGGATATATATACTTTGCAAGAATAATAGTAATAAGAATGATAATGACGATGGTGGTGACGATGGTGCTAGTGATGGCAAGGCATACATGTCTCTTTTTTTCAATTAGCCATGACCAAGGGCTGTTGCTTTTGCTGCTGCTCCTCTGGTGGGGAAGGAGGTGTCTCTGGCTGGTGCTCCTGTGTCAATGGCGACGACTGGTGGATGTGGTTCTTGATGACCTTGATGCTCTCCGGACTGTTGGGTGGCGAGATACGCACCGGCGTCGAGATCCTCGGCTGCTGGATGTATGCCAGGGCGTTGCTCTTTGATATTGCCTGTTGCTGTTCCATCTTGTTGTTCAACGTGACACGCCCATGCGTCCGCTCCTCAAACAAGGTCATGATGTTGCCATGGTCACCCACCCGATACGACACCGATCCTGGATCTATCCACAACACAAAATCACGCGGCAAGTGTGTGTGGATGTACACGGGTGGGATCGATGCGTTGTGTGCAGCTATTCACACCCCCCCACAAAAGAAAGAAGAGAGAGAGAGAGAGAGAGAGATGAGAGGTGTCAGCCAGCCAGCATAATCAAGGAATGGCATCCATCTCTTTTACAACAAAAGAAAAAAGTTCCATTTACCCGTGACCAGCACAGGATCCAGTTGGCCATTGAAATTGGAGATGGCTCGAAAGGCATTGCCTCGGTAAGGTTGCTGTGGATCCCAATGGTAGACAAAGCGCTGTTTTAGTAGTTCAATGAGTTTGTCTTTGAAAGCTTGCAGCATGGCTTGGTCTAGCTTTGAATGCAGTAGTCGACCAAGGAAATCGGCTGCCTGTGCGATTTCCATATGCATAGTGTTGAATGGTGGGGAAGGGCGTTGGTGTTTTGAGTCGTAATTATGCTCAATGTGTGAGCGATAAAACTGTGTTTGTATGGTTGGTGAGTCAAAGTGGGTTGGTTGAGCAATGTCTTGTTTTGAGAGAAAGAAGAACAGAAAGAGAGAAAGAGAGAAAAGGGACAAGCTAGCAACGAAGGGAAAAGGAAAGAAGAAAATAAGTAGCGGGGTGTGTGTGTGTGGGTGGGTGGGTGTGGGGGGGGGGAGGAGGGAGGAAGAGAGCTTCTTGGGGGGGGGATGCGGTTCATAACCAAGTACGCACGGTTCCCGTGTCGCATTAGGCAATTCTGCGGACTCCCTTTTCGACTCAACGAGCATGGTCAAAAATCAATTAAAGCGAGAGAAAGAAAGACAGACACCCCTCACACACGCACATACTCTCATCCGGCGCACCCCGGTTGTGCTGCTACTAAAGAGTCATGAAAAGTCACTACTACGACGTGTTCAAGAAGGAAAAAGCCCCATGGTGTTTGTTTGTTTGCTATTGCTATTATTAATGAGAATGACGCTGAGATGACGACGACGAAGACGATGATGAATATGCAGCACAGCAAAAAAAAAAGAGAAAGAAGCAGCTCGTGGAGGACCTAGTAGTATGTCATGTACCTGAATGCATTTCGCATTGATACTCAGCCAAAGTGACCACGGTGATCATTACCGTTCTTCTGCTCGCACGTTATTTTTGACCACAAGAAAAGTCTCCTTTTCTTCTTTACTACTACTACTGCTGCTGCAGCCAATGTACACTGATTTGGACAGTCTCGATACGCATCGGTAGACCAGACACGATTGAGGGGAATGCCGTGTTAAAACAGCAGTTCATAACAAAAAGGCACTGGGACACAAAGGTGGGGCTTGTATTGGAAATGCGGTTGTGGCATTACTCGGGGTGGGGGGGGAGGAGGTTGGGCTAGATACTCCGAACAGTACAGTAGTAGTGCTGCTTATAAGATCTTTTATAAAAGCAACTTGGGTTACTTCTCAGCGTCTGCTAGTTCGTTGTATATATTTGAGGCATGTCTACCTACCACACTGTTCCAAGTAACGTAAGAAAATCAACAGAATGCTGTGGGAGGGTTTTCTGATATTAGCCCGCTCACAGTCGGTTGCTGTTTCCACCGACGTCATAGCATGAGAGTTCTACTGTTTCTTTCTTTTTTTGTTATAGTATGAGATGATGAATGCATAATAAACAACAAGCTCACTGTATCGCATCCGAGGTCCTTCCTCTTCTTGTCGTTTCATATAATAAAAGTCTCCGAGATCTTTTTAGGAGACAATGACATTCATGGGTTGCTATAGCTTCCATCTGACATGGAAAAGACCTTACTACGCTTGTTAAAGTTAGAATTATGTCACGCTACATACTGTACATTATTTCATATACACACAACACGTCAAATGTATGCTGTACTTCCAATCATGCACCTCACAGCGTGTCACCCTTCTTTCATGTAGCACAGAATATGGCACACCACCAAAGAAACGAGTGCGTCGCTGTAATTGAAAAAAAAAAAAGTGGGACGTTTGCTGATCAACGTCGACAGGCTGACTCTTTTTTTCGTTTACCCAGTGATTTGCTGCATATGGACTTGTTACACTTGGACATGCTGTTAAGGCTTGAATGGATAGTTCACTTGTTGACTATGGCGGGGCACGTATTCCCATAATTTTGATAATGGGTAACAACACACACACACACCACTCCAACTCACGCATGCAGCCTATCAAACCAGTTCCCCGACTTTTACTTACCATAGAACCTCATGGTGTCACCCGTCGATAAACAAGTTTTGTAAAAGCTCTACAGGGGGGAGCGCATCCTGCTGCAAACATACCAGAAAGTTCTGCCTCTCTTTTTGGTATGCACTTTGCCAATCCTCTGTCACACACCGTACGCTCGTTTTTCCTTGTTTTCGAACACATGAGCCAAGACCATTGTCCATCTTTAAATCAATTCCAATTATTGACATTCAAAAGGGTCAATCATACAGACTAGGTCTTAGCCCAAGCTGTACAACAGAAAATCATCGCGCGTATACTTTTGGAAATGAAAAAGATGATGCCTTTTGTAGTTCAGAGATACTTCCACCATCATCGAGTAGCTTGGTTATTCGGGAAGAACTTGGATACAGTACGCAAAATAAATAAAAAAAGCAAACGCGTGTGATTGAATTGTAACCCGAGTTTTTGCCCTGAGCTCAGGTCTCACAGAATGATATGATTGCTGCATATTAATTAGCAATGGAGGGTGAAAAAAACAAAAGGACACTTGAGGAAAGAAAAGGGCAGAACACCGACAATTCTAGTAGCGTTACACTGTAGTACTTGACACAGTAATCTTCGTATGTATAGCAGGGGATCAAGCCTTCTTTTTTTTTTATCGAACAACAACAGAAATGTAGTTGTATATAGCATGTACTAATGCTATACCTGGTTGTCACAATGGGTGACATGCTGGATATACATCTTGGTCTTAACAAGCGTTCCACAACACTGGCCACGAGCAGCTAACCGCACTCCCAAGGATGTTGGCCTGTGTAGCGTAAATTCATCACTCGGATAACCCGCGAAAAAAAAACACTTTTATACAGCACCTTGGTTAGTTCAACGGGCAATATCGACATAGCATAGCGGTAATGATATACCTCTTTTGTTCTCTCATTGATGGTTTTGTAATACAAACGAATGTACATAGGATGACATTGCATAAGTAAGCCAGTATAGGGTGACCTGTGTCAGAAACACGTTCGTAGCTACTGTTTCTGGCAAAGCCTCCCTTCCCAAGGGCATTCATGATACTTTTCTCGAGCATCTATGCTATAAATCATCTACTGCAACGTAATCCAACTGAATTTTTTCCATCCAGCCAAATTAAAAAAAAAGCATGCCAAAGTTTCATGCAACGCGAAACTTTATTTTCTTACAACTTTCCATCTAAAAACACCACAGCTTCGTCCTTTTCCTCTGTCTTTATAACAATATTTTCAATATCCAACATGATCCGCTTACGCCATTCCGATCTAACAAGAAATTCGGCATGGGCTAGCTGGGTCATGACCGTTGTATCGACGGACTGACGGATTAAATAGTGAGTGATCAGGTGGGTATTCACTATGGCATCCTTCTCCGAGAGATAGACGGCTGAATTATGGAATGGGCTCTTTAGGTCGCGCTTCTGGTTTGGTAGAATGGGTGGTTTTGATGATGTATTGGTCTCATCAACAACAAAGAAAGCTGTTTGGTACCAGTGGAAATGTCGGTTGATATAGTAGCTAATGTATAACTCTCGTGATGCGAAATAATGAATAAAGTACTGCGTATATATAAAATCAGCAATTTTGAAATGTTTTTCACGACTCTTTTCGAGAGAAGAAGAATAAAAAGATTCATACCTCGGCAGGACGCTTCGGAACTCGATATAACATATTGTATGCCACATAGTGATGATGAAGTAAAAAGCATATAGGGTCAATAAGAACGAGACCTGCAACGAGGTCTGGAGCCAAGTTGCCAATCCAGCTAGCGACCGCTGTTCCCAAAGAGTGAGCGACAACAACAGCTTTGTCGAATCCGTGCGTGTTTAACATCACTTGGATTTCAGAGACTATTTCTTGGGGCGTGGGTACCTGAATTAATACTTCTTAGCGATCTCACTCTCACTCTCACATACTAGATAAAAAAAGCCAAGCTATTGTGGTCTCACATACATGTTCAACCAAACGACTGGATACGTGTGGTAATTCGATGCAAAACACTGGACGATCCAAGGCAGTGATACGATGTATAAACTCAGCATAAACATTTAGACCTGTGCCGATACCGTGTATAAATAGGATCGGTGTTGTACTTGCTGCCTTGCCCTTCCGATACCAGTAGGCGAGATGGTAATGTTGTGTGTCGTCTGTTGACCCCAAAGAATGCTTTACTGTCTGGCTATGTGTTGTCCGCAGCGGTGGTGATGAAAAAAGGTGGAAAAGCATCCCCCACCGAATGCCTGGTCGATTCGATCCATATCGCCGATATCCCGCAAACATTTCCAGGAAGAGAAGGTTGAAAGTACCAGTCATAAGATAGTTAAATGCGTACGCTATCAGTGGACGATGGACGTAACTGAAACTGTCCAAGGTGGGTCGAATGCAACGGATGTGCGGGTTGTAACCTTTTGGAAACTTGACTTTGAACATGACCTCGATAGTGTGAATCATCCATTCTAGTTCAGCTGCAAATGTATCAACCATCCGTACATTTTCTGTGCTATCACACCAAAATGCCCAAGAAAGCCTGGGTGTGTATATATGTATAGAATACAAGACAGTGGGCCCGTGTCAGATTAGTTCCTTTAGTTGATTTAATAAACTATCACTCACCAGAGTGCAACATTCTCTCTTTGAATTTCTTCAAAATTTGGGTGCTCAGGCTGGCCATCGTTCCCAGTAGTATACAAAAACCACCCGGTCAGCCAACCCTCAAAATCATCAGTGACCGTGTGGACGCAGTTCCAGTATAGACGGTATCGTTCTTCATCTGAGGGCAGCGTATCTGGTTTCAAATGACGTTGTAAGCGGATCCACGTTTGTCGAAGATAGATCCAAAATATGGCCTCCAGGAAAAGCCAAATGAATAAGACCATGTTGTTGTAAAGGTATGATGAGCGCAGAGACGTCCAAAGTTATGAGCAAGTGCTGCTGCAGCTCAAGAAATGGTATTATATTATTTATAGGGTTGTTTGTAGAAGTTCCAAGCAGAAAAAGGTCGTATATAAAGGAGATTACTCTGCATTATTGAAGGAATTTATGATCGATTCAACAAGTACCGATATCAGCAACGAACTTTTTTGATCGTTTCTTTGTTTTTATGATGCATTGTGTCACTAGTTGCTTATTCCTCTTAATCTCGCACGCAGTGAGTCCAGCTCTGGTATCGGGCGATCAAAGTGGCGCTATCATTTGCACGGCAGTGAGTACAGTAACAGAGATCATGTCATGTATAATTCACTTACATTCAGTTGTGAAGATACACGTGGGACCACATTATCCAGCACAAAGCCAATGTTCATCTGAGCAATAGAGCGCTAGGAAAGTTCCAGGGTAAGAAAATGAATGCAACTTGCGTTTTATCACTGATTTGCCTTACCTGGCCATTCGACTGTTCTACCATTGCACGCAGATAGCTTTCAGTGACTCTTGATATGCTTCGCACCACAGTTTCATATAGCTAGAGAAAAAGCAAGTTATTAAGTGGTTTGCTAATAAGCGATAGCGCATTTCTACGTACCTGCAGCTTTGCAATCAGGCAGATATCATTGACATATTTGACCAACAAGTTGTAAAAGGTCACTACACTCGAGGTTACTCGAACGTCGGCACCTGCAAAAAAAGTGATGAATACATTTACTTTTTTTGAGGCCCTCCTTATTTGTGCCGCTGATGGCCCATCCACTATTTCTTACCCAAATTTTGGCTGGACACGATCGAGAAATTATCGGCTGCCACAAATTTATCAGCCTTTTCCATGCATCTCTTTTCGTACGCCAGGATCGTTTCGCGCACGTTTTCCAAGAAAAAGTCTTCCAACAAAAACTTTAGATCAAGTCCCACTTTCCGGAGCTACAAAAAGATAAACATCCCTCCCCTCCCAAGGTGAGTATAATCATTTTTAAAACCGACTCTCCAGGCAGATTACTTTCAAATATATATATATATATATATATATATATACATACGATAGAACATTGATCCAATGTAGACTTGAAGCAGTCTGCAATTATCTGGCAGTTCAATTGGCTGTGATTGAACACCTGACGCTTGTAAATGTCAGCGTAGATTTCAGTCTGCTCACGCACCCAGGTAATGAACCGAGAAGCCATTTCATTTTGCTTGAAAGAGTCGCGATACCACTCACACGTGTTTCGTACGAGTGTAAACACGACCAATGCTAACTCATTGATATACGTTGTGCTGTCTCCTTCAAACGTCAATTGTCTAGAAGTACCCATGATTTCGTTAAATCATGGATTGTATATGACCGGGTATACCAGCACACTGCGTTGAATAGGCAACGAACCTTATCCGCTTTTTGATAATGAGAGATCGTGTGTTCAGAAATACTTCCCGTGCCTAAACCAGTTGTGTCAGTGAATCAATGACGCGTTGTGTGAAACAGAAAATAATAACAACACGAATCGATCTGTTTACCTCTTCTCCTTTATCCAATCGCAATAGCCAATTGACGAGTCGTTGAAATTGAATTTTTGTCAATAAAATGTTGCTCAGGTCGTGGCTAATAATGGATGATAATGACTCTGTGTATTTGTCGACTTGTCGTTTACTCTCTCGAAGCAACGGCGTCTCTCTTTTGTACGAACTGAAAAGCTTGCGCGCTAAAATAGTTATATAATACATATCACATGAGCAAACGATGAAAGTGACGTTAGTATAAATAGTGTCTCTTGGTAAATGTACCTTGTTCGATATCCTTCACTGCGTTCTCAAATTGTCTCAGAGCAATTGCGACTTCGAGTTCATCGGGTAAATAGCTGAGCCATTTTTGATCGGCGGGATTTATTTCTGCATCCTTGCCGTCTTTTGCATTGTCACCTGCATCGGCTGCACCCTGATCCTATCATCATGGTCGTCAAGCCGTTACTATAACAAATAAATGTCATTACGGTAGAGACGATAAAAATGTATACCTTTCCGTTCTTGTAACCCACTATATAAGAAATTTTAGTCAACAGCATCTATCAAAAGAGAAAAGAAAAAACCTCAGTTTTGCCACTTACTTGAATTAGGCTGATCCTCATGCCTATCACCATTTTCATCCATTGTGCGTCGGTAGGCATGCAGAAGAGCGAACTTATCTTCTGGTCGTTCGGATCGATATACGAACGTGTTGGGATACACCGAGATCTTGATGGCATTGATCAAGCCTAGCAACTCCAAGTTAATAACCCCAAGAAGATCAAAATTAGCTATCAAGCCCATTACCCTGTGAATCGTTGATATCCGTAACGCTTGCATCCTCCAAGCTCCAGCAGTAATCAGCAACCAGCTTGTATCGTGAAGTAGCAGATCTCTTTTTGCGAGAAGCAATAAGCAGACAGTCGTTGAGCAGAAAGATATGTACTGCTGCACGGGGTTGCAAGGTGTTGGGGTTGATATCCAGAAAATTGACGCATTCTCGAACGATATGGCGTCCGGGCGTGTAAGGGACAAATCTCTGCAGGCAAGAACATAATTAGAAGTCTTTCTGCGGCGGCGGTTACTTTCGTAGACGATAGATCAGCCCTTTTTTCTTTATATTAATATACCTGAGATCCTTCAACGTTATCCCATAATGCGGATATCTGAGCTCGGTAGATACTTTGCAAGTCAGTAGTCATGATGTCCGTATGCTTCCGTTGCGGCAACACTGCTTTGTTTCCAAGACCGTCTGCTTAAAAGAGAAAAAAAAGTTGATCAAGCCATACTGCTCCCTATTGTGCAAACCGAGAATCCTCATTTTCATAAAATAAAAGTTCTATTGTACCTGTAGGTTTGATTTCTTCTGTAGGATTCGTTTCCTCAACAAAACCTTCCCAGATGCTCTTCAATTCGTTGATATAGCCTTTTAGGCGGAATACGTCGCCATCGAGGTTGGATACTTCTTTTGAAATAGTGACGAATTCTGTGTAGTTTCGATAAACGTTGCGCTGCAAATCACCTCCTACCACCTGCTTTGCTTCGGCAAGTGACTTGTGAAATGTACGAATTCCTTCTTCGTTTGTATCAGATAATGAGCGACGTACGTCTACACGTATATATATGCGTATACAAAGTCAATATATGTCAAAGCCAAAAAAAAAAACCTCTCGCCAATAACAAAAAGGCTTTTTTTTCCTCTTTAAGAATAAAAGGTAGCTCTCGGCTATTTCTTTCCATACAATCTTCTGGATTTAAAGTGTCATCAGCAAAGCGATGAAGATCGAGTACCACAGGAGCTGATGGCAAGGGCAAATTGCCTTGACCACGGGTTGGCATTGAATTTTGTGTTGGCCGAGTTGGCTGGGATGAAGGCGAGCCATTGCTTTTGTTTCCAGATTTTCCGCCGGTGCGATCTTTATCTTTTTTGCGAAAGACATCGGCGCCACTCGTTGCTTTCTTTTTTAGGGCGCCTGAAGGTAACATTAGAGAGGAGTTTGGTGGTAGCGAAGCGGGAAGGGGATGAGATGAGGTTAAGGTTGAGTTTTCAAAGGTGAACCTGTCGGGAATTCTTTTTCTTTTATTTTCGCGTGGACTTGGAATTTTGACGCATGAAGTTTAATTATAGTATAGAAAAGTGAAACTGTTGCGCGTGTTTCCTTGAATTGCCAAGGATGTATCTATAGTTAAAAAGCATTTGATGATTTGGTAGCGCATAAGATGCATTGCGCGGTAACTGTTGTGGCAGGCAGTGAAAAGACACTTTGGCGCATTTTCATAAACTTGGAACTAGGAACAATTGTAATTGAGTATACAGTTGGATCTCTTTATCAAGCTTTTCTTTTTTCTCAACTGAGCGCACTATTTCTTTACACTGTGTGTAAGTTGGGAGCGCTTGAACGAGTCTTCTTGTTTCTAGATTGAGTAACTTCTGTTTTCTAGAATTTGCCAAAAGAGCGTCCTTACTGCGAGCCTAATTCTTTTTGTCGTCGTCCAGTCCTTCCTTACCTTAGCGTGCACTGCATATTCTCTAACAACAAAGTGGTCGTGCGCAACAACAATATCCTAACGCTTCTCATGATAAGTTAGGCTCAATTGAATCAAGAATAATTGCCCTGTAAGCCCATAATCTATGATAATAGATAATTGTTGCCAATTGGATGCGGTTACTCATGGCATGTTTGCTATATCACAGCTAATTATATTTGTATCATTTTTGAATACGATTGTAGGACCTGTTTATTGTAAAACTACTCTGATTTACAAGAGAACGGGACTGATATATGGACAAAGATGTAGTCAAATTCATCTTTGAACACGTGCAAATTACGACAAACATTCATGAGAGGGCTGGTACAAAATGATCTGTACAACTATTACTTTGTCTCGACGTTTGTCGACTTTAGAAATTGAGGATGTGCGTTTGTTGTTCCTTGATCCGTATACTATTTAACGTGTCTGGAGTAGTTATGACCAATATCAACTGTAATGGTACGAGCTTAATATTTCTTTTTGCAATAACGTCATCGTGACGAAACATCTATTATCGAATCTATCGGCCTTCTTATGATCCATATAAAAACACAGTGTCCATGAGTAGTCTACGCGTAAGTCTTCTTGAGTGCTTGAACGGCAAAGGTTGGTCACTATGCATTTTCCCATTGTACCCAAATGAACGGTACCAGAGGTTTCAGATGAGGTAATCCTGCTCGTGGAGCGGTAACAAAATGTGCTTACCCCGCACAGCTTATTTTACGGCTCCGAAAGTACTGCTACGTTTAAGTGGCTCTCGTCTCTCTCACAGTGTGAGTAAGTGAGTGAGTGAGTGAGTCTGTCTTGATTATTAGAATAACCGGTCGGGCGCGCTTTCTGCTTATTGGGCGAGAGAGAGAAAGAGATAGAGAGCGCTGACACTTCTGCGCAAATCAAGTTTATGAAATTACGGTCCCCCACCCCTTATCACCCATCTTCGTGGACGCTTATTTCGAGCCCGATCCATTAACTTGCAGCGCATTTATATTATATCCATGGATGCGAGCTGATATAAATAATTATTTCTGCTAACCAACAAATACATGTTCTGCTTTTGCCTAAAATGGTCTTTGATGCTTACGACGCTGCATATATAGACGATCTGCTGAAACAAAAACCCTAAAGCTTGGTTGGCTATTGCCTGTCGGCCATTCAAAAACAATTACCATCAGAAACAAAAATAATCGCGTTTGCATATTTTTGAGCATATGCTAAAGAAGCGCGCTTGTGCGGAGTGAGGATATTTCATTTTCAATGCCTTTAACCATCGTCATCAGCTCGGCAGCTTTTTCTTCCGGCCGGTACAAGTAACTACTACTACTACTATACTAATTGGAAAAAAAAAGAGCTTTTCCATGCACACTTTCCAAGACAAGGCCGCATTTTATGATCGAAGTGTAAGGGTATGCACCGACAAACAACAGATACACAGAGCACATACGTACAATACAAACAGAGTACCTTCTTTCCTTCTTTGATACTTGTGTTACGGCCAATGTTTCCAAAAAAATCCATTCAGGGTTTCAAAAGGTTATACTATTTTCCCCCGGCGAAGCGGAGCCAAGGATAAGCTTGCATGGCTTTTTCGGTATAAAAGACAGCTGAAGCAGCTTTTCGCATATCACATTTGCATCTCTTATGGCAAGTCTACTCTCAAGCGCAGCGCAGGTAGCAACTCGCCACCGAGCGTCATCCTCAGCCTCTTCTTTAGCACAACCACCTGCCCCTCAACATACCAACCACCCAACCCATTCACCTTCGATTCCTGCAGCCGCGCATAATTCCACTCGAGTTCGCTCAGCATCGCAATCAAATCCTCAAACAGCCCCATTCTCGACCAGCGCACCATCGTTTCATTCAGGCAATCGAAATTCCCGGCATTTATCTTTGGACACCAACAGCAGTGACACTGGCAACGATGCTACTACTCCATCAACAACACACATACCACCAGTGACAGCACTCAATATTGAATTTGAAGGCGGCACACATGTCATTGTTCGACCTAACCGAGTTGTTCGAGGTATGGAAGTGAATCAATAGTGTTTCAACTCCGAGAATTGTTTGCATATCTAAACGTAACGAGTTCTTGCTTTGCACATAATACAGGTATAGTCGTATTGGATGCTGCTGAACGAATGCATGTCACTCGTATCCGTATCAAGGTAATGTATTCATTCGTTTTGTATATGCTCTTCCAGTTCCATTGCTCATTTATTATATGATCGACGTTTTTTGACGCTCGTAGTTTCGAGCTGAGGAATCCGCCATGGTTAAAGTCGAAGAAGGTGGTGGCGATGGTCGAGGGGAGTGGGTACATCAAGCAATCACCACATTCTTTGAGACGGATTGGAAACTTTGGGGCAATGACTCGAGCAGTAAGTTGTTCTACTTTTGGGGAGAGTGCTGTCAAGCTGACATAACGCACGTGCGCTGAAACGTGTATTTTTCTTTTAGACTATTCACAATCTGCCTGGGAAGAGTTGGAAGCGGGTCATTATGAATTTCCATTCGCCTTAAAGGTAAAGTTAATAGATTGGGTTTGCAGGATTATTATCGGTTAAATCATTAGCCACTGAGTGGTTTTTTTTTTTTGGTAAATCTTGATGCTAATGAAAAATGTGTAGTTTCCAAATGTCAATTACCCACCATCGATGGAGGAACCTTCAGGGTTTGCAATTCGGTACATATGGACGGCACAGGCTGATGGGCCTGCGCTTCAATCGGGAACTAAGAGTCGTGAATACATCACACCTTATCGACCGATAGTAATTTCCACTCCAGGTATGCGATGTTACACAGCATGCGTCAATTGATCTGATTGAAAGGGGCTCGCATCATATTAAAAGACTCACATTCTAGGCAAGGAATGGGTGTACAAGACCACCCTTATAAAAGACAAGAAGCATGCGGTTGCAGAAGCACAGGCAAAACTCTACAAACAATCCTATTGTCCAGGTAATATAGCGGGTTTCTTTAAGACGAGAGACAGGACCAACTTTCGTTTTTTTTTATAAATGTGCAGATGAGCCGTTTGAAATGCAGCTCAACTTGACCACACTCCACGCGGATGCCAAGATCCTTGCCATTACCTACAAGTTCCGTAAGCATCATGAAGGCAAGATGCTCGTCCAACAAGGGACTGCTTTCCGGGAACACATCCGGACGGTTCTCCATGGCAGTGTGCCGATCACGACGTCTCCTGTTTCAGAGACAGTGTGCTTTGACGTCCCAACACGATTGGTCTCGCCGTCCTTCACCACACGCCATACACGAGTTCACTACGGGCTCCAGTTTCTCATTACGGTCGAACAAGGACATCTGTTCAAGAATAACCACGTATTAGAGTTCAACATTCCACTCATCATTGCCAACCTGTCGAACGACCACTTGCTCCGTATTCCTGATCTGACATCGATGCAAAACTACCGCGACTCGAAAGACTGTCCAATGTTTTTCAACGCAGATCTGGATGAACCGCCAGAGCCACAAGGATTACCGAGCGAGTTAATAGGACCCTTGACGGCCGCATTGACACAAACGCCTCCGCAAAATGAGGAGCCACCCAATTACTTTAGTTTGCCCAACTTGCCGCCACAGCTAGAGTTACGGAAAGAGCGCAAGGAACGGACAGTGTATTTGACACGACCGGCAAGGGGAGCATATCATGCTTCTGAGCTGGTCGAGGCAGTCATCATACCTGGCTTGTTTGATGAAGACTGGTAGAAGTTTAAAAACACCACCAACTCCTCCTCGGCATAACGTGAACATAGACTTTTCTTTTTCTTTTTACACACACCATTGTACGTGTAACGTTGCTATTTTGCCCTTATTTGGTGAATTTGCTTACAAACACCAGTATACTATTTATTTAATCCTCTCACACTTCCTCAACGTTTATCCACTCCAACCATTTCATGTATATTATCTTAACAACTACATTAGCAAAAAGCATATTTTCTATTTGCGCACTTGGTTATGCATTACTGTTTTGAATCCAAGTTACGTAATAGCTGTTAGTGAGTATGATCGGCACTTGGAGCGACTACAGCCTGCACAAGCGGAAGAACATATTAGTTTTTCAAATTTAGGGGGTGAGCATCTACATTTTAAGGAAACCAAAAAAAGACTTGTACGACCCAGTAACAAGTCAAATCGAGAAAAAAAAAAGCGGATAATTTCATCTCTTTTTCTTTCCTCCTTTTCTCCTGATTTAGTCATATACTATATTCATCATGTTGACTGACGAAAAGACAAAAGTGGCTAATGGAAAAAGCCAAACAGCACTGGAAAAAGTAATCAGTAGTGATGCGGATCAGCCTCCCACGCTGGAGTTCAGCGAGGAAGAACGCAAGGCAATCGAGAAGAGGCTCGTTCGTAAAATCGATTTGAGGTATACTAATAAGAGCATAGGCGTTCTCCAAGTGGATGTACATGTTTTTTACAAAAAACAATCTTGACGGAAAATGAGATTTGCTATTTTCATAGAGTAATTCCATGGGTGGCGCTATTATATCTCATGCTCAGTTTGGATCGAAACAATATCGGTAATGCTAGATTGGGTACTCTAGAAGCCGACTTGAATTTGCAAGGAAACGACTATTATACGGCGTTGACGATCTTTTTTGCTGGCAAGTAGCACTTTTGCTCTACAGAGAACGAATGCTTGGATTTGCGATATATACATTCAGGGCTCATTTCTTTTTTGTTTTGGCTCTTTCTTCTTTGATACAATACTACAGGTTATGTGATTTTTCATATTCCTTCCAACTTGATGGTAAAATGGTAGGATAAAAGTACTGTAGTAGCTCATGTACGAACTATAAAATCGATCATGCATAATCGTTCTGATCCCACCCCGTCTCTTTTTCTTTTGCATATCTCTTAATTCTACCTTCTTTCTAGGTTACTTCCATCGCGTTGGATTTCAGCTACTATGATTCTGTGGGGTATCTGTTCTATTTGGTATGTTGAACAGCAGAAAATGGCTGTCTTTTTTTTTTTTTTTTTTGCTTACATGATCTCTTTACAGTACTAAAGAATGATATCATGGTGATATACATAGTCAATCAGCAACGCACAATGCTGCAGGTTTGATCGCGTGCCGCTTCTGGCTAGGCGCATTTGAGACAGGTGTTGGTCCTTCGACACCGCTCTTTTTATCGTTTTGGTATCAGCGCGAAGAGTTGGCATCGCGTGTAAGTCCATGATCTGATATATTGTTTTTTTTCCTTGAGGATGTGGGCAGTTGGGGACAGGGAATGATATGTCAGCACGAGATCACGCTCTTACTGTTTACCTCGTTTGTTTTTCTATGCTTATACCAGGTCGCATTATATTTCGGCTCATCAACAGTAGCTGGCGCCTTTTCAGGGGCTATTGCCTACGGAGTCCTTGGAAACCTGAGCGGAGCCCATGGTTTGGCCGGGTGGAGGTAAATAAGATGGCCCAAATAATGCAGTAGAAATTATGTTACTAAAGGGTAACCCGTTTGTTCCTTGAAAGATGGCTGTTTATCATTGAAGCAGCACCAACAATCCTTTTCGGTTTTTTGAGCTTCTTCATCTTACCGAACCTGTAAGCATTAAACCTGAGAACAACCATGTACTACCTCTGCGAAATTCAAAGGTTCACTACTAACAAGAAAAATAATTTCTCTTCAAGTCCCGAAACTGTGGGAACTCGATGGTTGTCCCCCGAGGAAAAGGCCGTGGCCATTGAACGAACGCGTAAAGGTGGAAACACGGATAACAAGCCGTTCGACAAGCATCAGTTTTTGGGCGCTATCATTGATTATTACAACTGGCTAGCATGTATGTTCTGTGTTGACTATGTGGCCCTGAGCATCTTGTGCTTACTTAACTGATGGGGGTTTTTTTTTACGAATGGATGTGGGAATATCTGTCACTTTCTGTAGTCATTATCTATATCGGCTTGAATGTGGCATTGGCAAGTTACTCTGTGTTTCTCCCCACCATTATCCGTGATTTAGGATTCAGTGCGTTGGATGCTCAGTTACTCTCAATTCCACCTTATGTGGCCGCTGCTGTCCTTGTTTTCGTAAGTACACAGCTTTCCGTCGAAGCACCACACGAAAAAATAAACTTTTGTATGAAACACTATAGCTTGTCTCCTGGAACTCAGATCGCACACTTCAACGCGGCTATCATGTGGCATCTGTTTCGGCTCTGGCTATCATCGGCTATATCTTCTTGCTTGCGACAGTCAATGTCGGCGTACGGTATGCTGGTGCTGTCTTAGTAGCTTGTGGTATTTACCCTATCATTCCTTTAGTAAGTGATATTGCTGCTATTATTGAATATCATATTCTTGGAAATATTTTGTTCATCCAAGCATTTCTTTCTTTTATCGCATACAACAAAAAAAAACAGACACTATCTTGGGTATCCAACAATAACTTGGGCCATACAAAGCGTGGTGTTGCCATCGCCCTGACTAGCATGTGCGGACAGGTAAATATCGAGTTAAACTTATATCTGACTTGCAAATGAAATAAAACGAGTATTATCATGCTCCCGTTAGAAAGGCAGACGGACTAAATGAATAAGCAATTCATTTAATAGTGCTTCAGTATGCTAGGAACTCAGGTATATAATAAAAGGTTGCAGCTGGATGAGGAATGTCTATCAACAAACGACGCTATAATAATTTTTTGTAGATTTATAAAACGGAAGACGGCCCACGATATATCCGAGGTCACGCCGTTTGCCTGGTGTTCATGTGCTTAGCTGGGTTGTCTGCCATTACGTTACGATTCTTATTGAAACGCGAAAATGATCGTCGTGACCGAAAGTACGGTGTTCCCGAATCGATGGATTTGAGTGAGGATGTTGATAGTGACGAGCGATTGTACGAGAAGAACTCCAACTTCCGTTATGCCTTGTAGTAGTTCTGCATTCTTTTGTCTATATATTTACTTACCCACTGTATTATCATCATATTTCGCGTACACGGATAGCAAAAGTTAACCTCTCTATAATCACTTATACAATATACAGTGATAAATTAATATTCTTTTAAAAACGATATTTGGAGTTTCAAAACCGCAGCTTTCTTTTTGTAACACGGTAGGCTAATATGGTATATGCTGAGAAAAGTGCAAGTCAATGCACAACCCGCTGGATGTCAAATTGGACAATTGCTCAAATAAAGCGGCAAAACACTTATTTGAATTTGACACACTCATTATTACATGAAGGACGTCAATTTAGTCAGGTATCCCATTTCAAATTAAAAAACGTTGTTTTGCTACACCTCGATAAATACCCATGTGCACTGAACAACATGTTTATAATAGGCTCAGCGAAGAGATTAAAGAGTTTGAGGAATACTTGGCACCTACCACTTTCGAGACTCGTAGCCGGCATGATCTCTTTCAAACGATCCGATCCATTGCGCTTCAAAATTATCCAGAAGCAACAGTCGAACCGTTCGGATCTTTTGAAACGCAATTACTATTACCTTCAAGGTCAAAACACTTGCCATAGAGAGAATCTCCCCCCACCATTTTGTTGCCTATGACTTTAAATTAACAAAAAAAGAATCTTCTGTCAACAAATGCTATATAACAGTGATATCGACCTGAACATCTCTACCGACGATGGCATTAAGCCCCAAACGATCCTTAAAAAAATATCTAAATGCCTTAGACAGTATGGATATATGCAGCCCGTTTTTCGCGCCACGGTAAAGCGTTCTTTCTCTCGCTTTTCATATAAAGAAAGAAACGGACTTATTAATGCGCTTTTGCTATATGTTGCTACTTATTTCAACACTTTAGGTGCCTGTTATCAAATTTTGTGAATATAAGTCGGCACTCAACGCGGATATTACGGCGCAAAACAATGTCATCAGCTCAAAGCGAACCCTTCAATGGATGGAAGAATACCCAGAGCTTAAACCGCTCTTTTTAGTCCTGAAACATGCTTTGCTTGGAATTCGCTTTGAACATGACCCAAATTACGAAGTATTAAGCACAGTCAGGAATGGTCTCGCTAGCTACGCTTTAATATGCTTGATTACTCATTATCTAAAGGTACTTGCACAATACATAACTTCTATGTTTCTTCTAATGCAAAAGGATAAACAGAAGTTAAAGTATTGATCTATTGCCGCCGTTTGCGCATGTGTCTATCATATAGTATAATGGTGATACTTCTGAAAAGGACGGCAAAGAAGACAAGGACTTTTCAAAGAAGCGACTTGGTATGCTGTTGATAGGATTCTTGAAATTCTACTCGACCTTTGATTTCGACACGAAAGGCTTGACATTCTATACCTCGGAAGGATACTTTGACAGGGTAATATCGTACATGGCAGTGAAAGGGATATGTGTAGATTTCCCCGTCTAATCATTGTTAGACTTTTTAATTTTATGTTCATGACGATAGCGTGATGGCGCTTTCGATCCCAAATGTTTGAATGGCACCATTGCTATCGAAAATCCCGACGATCCTAGTAAGTAACTGTGAAAAATCAAAAAATTTAATACAAACTTTATTTTTGCTTGGGCTCTAATTTCTTTGGGCGTATAGGTGCCAATGTTGCTCGTGCTACAAGAACAGCCAAGCAATTCCAGGCTGCTCTTGGATGGATGCATGTCCAGTTGAACACACGCATTGAATCTGACACGTTTCAACGCTCATTGCTCGAAAAAGTTATACTTGTAGAATCTCACCCATCAAATACTCCTCGTAAGAATCTGACAAAGTATCAGTTTCCGCTGAAGTATTTGAGTGTGGAAGATTTGGGTGCCAGCAACTTACCATCAGTCGATCCGTACCTATTTGCGAATAACGCAGCCAGGAAGAGAAAGCAATCCTATATTGATCGTGATGATGGTGATAATATAGGCAGGAGCAGCAACGAGAATAGTCGACCAAAGAAAAGAAAGAAGGAAAAGCGGGGACAATCTCACTCTCAGGAAAGGGGAAATGGACGGCGATTCAAAAGATCAAGATAGAGAATGAGAGAACGATTGCTAGGGCGCGAAAGCCAAGCCTATCGTCATCATCTTCTTTATCGTAATTCTCCCACATAAACAAAAAAGATAGATCTGTATATAGGATCTGTATGGTACAAGTAAAAAAAGAAATAGCTGTTTATGTATGTATAAAAGAAAAAAAAGTATGTTTAGTAAATGGTATACAAGGAATTATAGTAGGTAGCAAAAGTACATCTAGTTTGTATTTGTGATAAATTAGCAGCTGCATCCTCCTGCCTGCGGTTGCTGCGTGCTCACGCGTACTGTATTGGGCGCTGCTTTTTTCTGCCATAAGCTCGGCGTCTCAATAATCTATACACATAAAATGGCGTAGGTTAATACGGATTACAAAGGATGATCCTACTACTACTACTACTGCCTCTAGTATTCTAAATTTATTTACCTTGATAACCAATTCTTCAAACGCCTCTCGCACGCCCACGTTCGTTTTCGCGCTGCATTCAATAAACAAGGTTTGTAACTTACGGGCCATCGCTGCACCTTCTTTGTATGTTACGGCTCGTGAAGATTCCTTTTGACAATGCTTCAGTACCTTGACCATTCTTTTGCTACGACACTATCATATACAATTCAAATCCGTTTCGTCTTACCTTATCCACCTTATTACCAACAATCATCTTGACGACATCCGGGCTTGAGCAGTATGTATTGACCTCGTTCCACCAAGTATTTAATGCCTCAAAAGAATCTCGACTGCTGACATCATAGACCAGAATCACACCTTGTGCCCCACGATAATATGACGAAGTCAGCGTCCGAAACCGTTCCTGACCCGCGGTATCCTAGATATGTGTATATACGACATTCAGTGCCAAGTTGCAAAAGTTGACAAGTGCATTCAACCAGTTTTGCACTACAAGCGTTTTTTTCAGTTACCCAAATGGTCAATTTATAAGTTTTGCCTTCGACGTTGGTCATGCTCACTTTAAAATCGACACCTATACAATAATGAATGCATGGTTTGAGTGAAAATCTCGGGTTTTCAACCACAAAAAAAAAGGAACATACCAATGGTTGCGGACACTTCGTCTTGTGGTAGAAAGGTGTCGTCCGTAAACCGTAGTAAAAGTGACGATTTACCAACTGACGAGTTTCCAATAAGCAGTAGTTTGAGTGTAGGGACATTTGCAGTAGTATTATCAGCAGACATGATATATAGATAAATATGTATAAGGTTTCGAAAGATAAATGAAAAAGAGAAAGAGCAAAGGAAAATGCCACTGAAATTTTCTTGAGTAACCTTCTCAGTATGACGTATTGGGAAACACATGTGGACCTCGTTCATTTGATAGAAACATTATTTTTAGATGTGAATGAAGGGCAAGAAGAATATGGTACATGGATTAATATAGAAAACATGGTAAAGTCGAATAATGCAATGTGAAAGAATGGTGTTGTGTGCTTGTGCTATGAGAGAGAATTCTACGGTTGAATCGTCTTAGGTTGTCTTTTTGTTATGATTGACATAGCCGATACCAACACATGTCAGTACCATGGTCTCCCCATCCTGCTTGATCTTGTACGCCACTCCAAAAAATGATTTGAGATCACGCAGGTATTGGATCCTAAACACCGTTTCTTCGTCAGCATATGAAATCCAAATTACACATCCCTCGTCTCTTCTTTGAGATCCATCCTCCCAACTATCCCATCAAAAA